>NW_009260600.1:3246543-3257427 GCF_000687185.1 Egretta garzetta
GCAGGGCTGCTCTCGATCCTTTCTTCCCCCAGCCTGTATTGATACCAGGGGTTACCCCAACCCAGGTGCATGACCTTGCACTTGGCCTTGTTGAACCTCATGAGGTTCACACAGGCCCACCTCTCCAGCCTGTCCAGGTCTCTCTAGATGACATCCTGTCCTTAGTCAGAGGGAACTTCACCAGACTGCTACAACTTCTCAACTATGATGGCTAGTTCTTAGCAACTTCATTCACCAGTTCCCTCAGGACCTGTAGATGCATTTCATCAAGTCCCATGGACTTGTATACTTTCAGGTTCCTTAGATGGCCTCAAACCTGATCTTCTCCTACAGTATGCGGTTCTTTATTCTCCCAGTCCCTGCCTTTGCCTTCTGCAACTTGGGTGGTGTGGCTTGAGCACTTGCCGGTGAAGACAAGTCATCAGGTACCTCAGCCTTCTCCATATCCTGGGTAACAAGGTCTCCCCTTTCCTTCTGTAGAGGGTCCACATTTTCCCTAGTCTTCCTTTTATCACCAACATACCTACAGAAGCTTTTCTTGTTGCCTTTGATGTCCCTGGCCAGATTTAATTCTGTCAGGGCTTTAGCTTTCCTAACCTGTTTCCTGGCTGTTTGGACAATTTCTCCGTATTCCTCCTAGGCTACCTGTCCTTGTTTCCACCCTCTGTAGGCTTCCTTTTTGTGTTTGTGTTTGAGTTTGTCCAGGAGCTCCTTGCTCACTCATGCAAGCCTCCTGGCATTTTTGCCTGACTCTTTGTTGGGATGCATCATTCCTGAGCTTGGAGGAGGTGATCCTTGGATATTAACCAGCTTTCTTGGGCTCCTCTTCCCTTCAGAGCTTTATCACATGGCACTCTACCAAGCAGATCCCTGAAGAGGCCAAACTCTGCTCTCCTGAAGTCCAGGGTAGTGAGCTTGTTATGCACCCTTCTCGATACCCTAAGGATCTTGTACTCCACCATTTCATGGTCACTGCAGCAAGGCTGCCCTTGAGCTTCACATTCCCCAGCAGCCCCTTCTTGCTAGTCAGAACAAGGTCCAGCATCGCACCTCTCCTCGTTAGCTCCTCTGTCACTTGGAAAAGGAAGTTATCATCGATGCATTCCAGGAACCTTCCTGATTGCTTATGCCCTGCTGTGTTGTCCCTTCAACAGATATCGGGGTAGTTGAAGGTTGAGGTCCCCCAGGAGGACTAGGGCTTGTGAACATGAGGCTGCTTCTATCTGTCTATAGAGGGCCTTATCCACTCGGTCTTCCAGGTTGGGTTGCCTGTAACAGACCCCCACTATAATGTCACCTGTCCCTGCCCTCCCTTTAATCCTAACCCATCAGTTCTCGGTCAGCTCCTCATCCATTCCCAGGTGGAGCTTCATGTACTCCAGCTGGTCATTGACATAGAGGGCAACACCCCATCCACATCTCTCCTTCCTGTCCTTCCTAAAGAGCCTGTATCCTTCCATTGCAACACGCCAGTCATTGGAGCCATCCCACCACACCTCCATGATGTCAGTAAGATCAAATAGAACAACACTTTACAATGTATTATGCTTCATGAAACAGTTGGAAACAGATATCTCTCTGTAAATAAGATGGCTAATAGGAACTGGGAGTTTAAGCTACATGGATAATGATGAGTCCCCCAGTGGAAGCAGTAAAACATGTAGCCCCAAGGTGGGGTCAGACACTTGCTCTTGCATGGGCTTGAAACACGAAGGTGCATGCAGCACCTGTGAGGAGGGAGGTCTGCAGCACACTGAGGGAGGGAAATTTTACAGCCTGGCACACTCAGGCAGCTCAAGAAAAGTGAAGCACCCCAATGCCTGGCAGCCAGGAACTGTAACCTTTTAGGGCTGGACATCCCCAGCTCCCCTGGCAGAGAGGAAGCCCACAGGGCTGGCGCAGGAGCCCACGCACTGGGGTGCCCCGCAGGAGCAGGACACACTTGACCTCGGCAGTGCTGTCTGTCACGGCAAGGAAGGGTATCACAACCTGGCCCTCAAATATTTATGACTTAATTATCATTTAAACTGTACTTTTAAGAAAGCCAACCATAAAGTTACACATTTCGCTGCTAGTTTCTGGACAAGCTGCTATAAAATTACACATCTTTCTTTCACAGGGCTCTGGATTAGCTTTGAATGCGAGGAAGGGAGAGGGAGGTATTTCTAGCACTGCTTCTGGGACCGGCGTCAGCACTTCTGTCACCACCAGCACCATGAGTAAGCAAAGATACAGGCCGTGCACACTAAAATAATGGCTGTGCTCCAAGTAGCACATTTATTTCAAACACACACTCGGGGCTGAGAATATTGAAAAACGGTTACAATGTCTGGTTAATGTTTTGATCACCTCATATGGTCCCATACATAGCTCCTTTCTTGTGTACATTGGTGGCAGCATAACAAAGGAGCTCAGAGATTCCAGAGTCATTCATATTCATTGTTTTTCCCATTGTCTAACTTCGATTATGCAGTTTTCTTAAGAGAAACTGCTAAGCAGCAATCATTCAAGGGCGGGTAGACACAATGGGGCCACTTCTGCAGGCTTTTTGCTGGCAAAGTTCCTCTTGAAATCAGGTGAAGGAAGCAGTTGTTTTGTTTAAGAACTGAAATCGGTTGATTTTGAGAAGCCAGACGTTTTGTCTGAAAAAAATGTCGGAGGGGTTAACTTTGTTGACATTAGAGACTTTCGTCCCATGTGATGGGGAATTTCATTCAAGTAATAAGTGCAAGACTGGGCCCAAGGATGTGTGAAAGCAGCAGATCCTTTTTCCATGAACTTTTGACTGTAATTATTTTCATAGTTCTTAAACTTCATTGTTGCAAAAATAAAATAAAACAAAATAAAATAAAAATTAAATAAAATATATAGAATAGAATAGAATAGAATAGAATAGACTAAAAGAAAAGAGAGTAAGTTTTAATTTCCAAATCATGCTAATGTAGAAATTGATATTGAGGGAACAAAATTACCATTATCAAAATAAATACATTAATTTTCATCTCTTGGCTTATATACCCTGGTGGGGTGGGAAGTGCCCCACTGACAAAGGAGAGGGGGAAAAAATTGTTTTACAGGCTGATGGTATGGCATTTCCCATAAAAAAAGAAATTTGGCACTTAACTGCTTTAACCATTCAGCAGTTACCCTGAGCACCATGACTCACTGTGTGAGTGGTGGTGGCTGCAGCTGTGTTTGTGGAGAAGGCCAGTGGGAAACCTGGGAGACAGAAACCAAAACCAAAAATTGGACCGGTCTGCCAATCTGCGTGAAAATACAAAAACATTTTTCCTGATGAAGTGAGGGGCAAGATGGGAGCAGAAATGAATGGCGGCAGGGACTGCCTAAGCTGACACTGACACCAAAATAAAGTAGGGGCAGCCAGAAGCTGCCCATGTACCTGCTGTTTAGGGCTCCTCCAGGGGCTACAAGTGAGCTCTGTAGACCAACATAACCTCTGACACAGGAAAAATCACCGGCCACCAGACTAAATGCTGATTTAAACACCTTAGGTCTCACCCTGTTCACTTCCATGCAGTTTCATAAGAAATTAGTGACAGAAATGGTTACAGAGCCCAGAAGTCTGAATTCTTTGTCATCTGCTACTGAGAGCCAATGGAGTTTACAGCAGACGGTCTATAAATAATTTTACATGCACATACCCACAAACCCCACCTAATGTTAAAAAATTAGCTGTTTCCTCTTAAGAATAAAACCACACGATTTTATTTTCCCCATTGTTTTACCTGAGAGAAACACTTGACAGCAGCATTGCACTCTTATTTTTGCAGGTTTTACTCTTCTAGAGAATAGATTTACACGAGAAGTGTCATGTTCTAGCACAGCCTTAACCTTAAACTTAGACAAACTGGTCAATAGCCATAACATCTGTTAGGCAGTAAAGTGCTACATAAAAGGGAACCTTCTAGTCCACCTGAAATTTAATAGCATGTATTGATAGTTGTTGGGTTTCCCCTCCCTTTCTAGTAAACACACAATGCCAAGGTGCTTTGCCCAGGATGCTGTGAGAGGGAGTAATTAGTTTTTAAAAGGGGGAGACAGAAAGAGAAAGAGACAGCAAAACCTTTTATATATCCCTCACCCTGAGGCATCTCATCTTCCTAATGGAAATAAAGAGTGAGGGCAAAAGTAGCATTTGAAAGAGAAAGTCTGTAAGTCTGATCTGTTTGTTATTAAAAACAGTTTCATTGTTCTAACTATATCTTAGAAACAAATTGTGTATTACCTGCCCTCTATTTGCAGAAAGGTCAGGAGTGTGTGTCTTCTGCTGCAAAACATGTACTTTATTCAGTATTAAAATAGGGAGGGTTTAGAGGTTTTGGAGGGTTTAGAGGTTTTATTAAAATAAGGGAGGTTTAGATTGGAGAAATTTGTCCACCGGAAGGGTTGTCAAACACTGGAATGGGCTGCCCAGGGAAGTGGTTGAGTTCCCATCCCTGAAGGCATTTAAAAGATGGGTAGATGTGGTGCTTAGGGACATGGTTTAGTGGTGGACTTGGCAGTGTTAGGTTTGCAGTTGGACTTGATGATCTTAAAGGTCTTTTCCAACCTAAACAATTCTAAAGTTGTTTGAAAAGAAAATGCCGGTATTTTTAAACTCAAAAGTTTATCAATGTATTACTTTAAACAGTCCACAAAAGGTGACTAAGAAATGAAGTTTGTATATGTGGATTTCTTTAGGGATATGGAGGTGTTCAAGAGTCTACAAATCAAAAAAGGTTAACAGTCACACAGATATATTACTACTACATTTTTTTTATCTTTTTGTAATAAAGATTATGCTAACTAGTTTCTGTAGCCTTTTTTTTAGTTTCTTTGTTAATATCGCTTTTGTTACGTTTCTGCAGCACCCTGTTCAATAGTGTTCTATTTGTGACGAGCACTTTTAAAACTATTTCAAGAGCTAGCAACAGTGATAAAATAAAAAGTTCAATTTTTTAGATTAGTTCAAAGTTTTGAGCATTTGTAGTTACAATAACATTAAATAACAATAAAAAATTCAGATTTTTTTTTTTCTCCTTGTAGCGTAATAACAAAAGGAGAAGTAAGAGCCACTTCCTTAAAAACACAAGACTTAAGGGTTTTTTACATGGAAGAAGTTTTCATATATCAAAGAAATTCTACCCTGTTGAGCTGTTGTAATTATAAAAGGATAAATTACATAAGCAAGTTTTATTTTTCATCACTTTCAATATTTGAAAAGTGTGGTTTTCTCCAAAATTGTCAAAATTCATCACTAATACCTGTAGATATACAAAATCTAGAAGTCTATACACTTTCAGAGTGATGCTCCTGTTGTTTAGCAAGAAGTAGTGAGTTTGGGTAAAAATTAGATGTTTACATACACTCTGCATCCAGTCTCCATGCAAGCTTGGCAGTGAAACCCAACTCCCACTTTGCTGCCTCCAGCTTGTTCACCTCAACTGTGGTGCCTGAACTTCTGTTCTAGGAGTTGCACTGGGGAGATGCTCCTGATTAGACATGCCCTGCTCCTTCACTGGAGAAATAAGTGGGTTTTTTATAACCCTGATGCGGTTACTACATAGTATCCTCACAGTTGTATCAGCCAGCTGAGGGGACAAGCAGCTGTGGAGCAGTGGTGGTAGTGCATAATCAGAGTGGATGGGGGACCATTTAAGCCAGCATTTACCCTGACACCTCTGGTAGAAACAGAATTTTCTTGCTAATGCTGTAGCGTCGCAGTCTGCATTCTCATTTTAGCATTGTCATCAGCCCAGGGAAGCGTTATTTGTGTATAACCATAGAACCAGATTAAGAGAAATATACATTAGAAAAGCTGTTTCTCACTGCATCTACACATCTTGGCCCTTCTCTCTTCCATTCTCTCTTCTCTTCAGTGCTTCAGGAACTTAACTGCAAGCCTTCCTTACTTGAAAGGTAGGTTAAGGCACTGAAAAGTGCAGGTAGAAGAATTTAAGTTTCTATTAAATTTACTTTAAAAAAAACAAGATTATGTTAGTTTATATTATTGAATAATGCAATGTGACAGGTCAGGTGTTAAATATTTGCAAGAAGTTAGCATCGTGCTGTGCCCATTCCGGATGGATCTATTATGCCTGAGACTGCTACCTACTTATTTTAAGTGATGTGTCATTTGGC
This sequence comes from Egretta garzetta, assembly GCF_000687185.1. Lineage (NCBI taxonomy): Eukaryota > Metazoa > Chordata > Aves > Pelecaniformes > Ardeidae > Egretta > Egretta garzetta. The sequence continues at coordinate 3,252,685 of NW_009260600.1, forward strand.
ATCATGTGTTAAGGAAGTACCATGTGTTCCTCATCTGCCTTTTAAGAAGTTACAAATGACACCATTCATCTCATATGATAAACCTGTTGCTTCTTGTCATTATATGATGCCTGACTGTTCTAAATGTGATAGACATCCATTTTCCTGTATTCTCTTGCTTGTGTGTTTCACTTTAAATTAATGAGGAAATCTTCTGGAGTTTTTAAAAACACTTAACTGTCTCCTCTTGAAGTCTGATCTGTTTATGCTGTGACCAGATCTCCTCAATGCAGTCTAAACACAGAAACTGCTTTAAAATACACTTAACTAAAGTAAAATACAAACTAATGCCTTTCTTTAAGGTTTTATCTATTTTGCTGCAGTGTTGAAGATATGGGTGTGTTTCAGAAAAGCCTGAAAAACAAAAACATGCATGCACATATGGAGGATTGCAGCCATAAGATAAATAATTGAAACATGTTGGGAAACTCTTTGTGAGATATAAGTGAATTCATTGTGCCCACCGGGATATTTACCAGATGAAAAGTGTGACAACGACAGTACCCTCGTTGTTTGGTACATAATTTAGAGTATTCCTAATGAATATTTCATGCAGTATCATTTGTGTATGAATTGTAAGACATGTATATCAAGATTCACTAGGGGCACTGTCAAACTCCTCAGTTTGAAATAAGCACTTATAAATTACTTAAGGATATTGTAGGAAAAAGGATTAGTGTGTGCTCTGTTTTAAGCAACTCATTATGTCCCTTCCTGGGGACAATAAGCAGCATTGTTTAGTAAAGAAAGAACACTCTGAAACAAAGAAAAATAATTGCCTCCCTCTTTCACACTAACAATCAAGTTATATTCCTAGAAATTCCCTAGAAAATTCTTAAAATGCATGTAATTTAAAAAAAGAATGACCAGCAGTAATTTTCTGCAAATTAAAGAAATCTATATTTAATGAAGCCAGGGGAGTTTGGGGAAGTATTTGTTAAATCAGTTCAAAAGGAAGAACAAGTGGTTATTTATATTCATATTTATACATTTAAACAAAATTATTAAGACTAATTTGTTACTTAATAGTGATGGATCATTTAATAATTAAGTTTAGTTAAATTTCTTTTTAGTTAAAAAAAATAGCAAAAATGGACTGATTATTCAGTTTTTACAATTAACAAACACATTAATGGAACTGAAGATGGGGGGGACTTCAGCTTACCAGATGTCTGCTTGTGGGAGACTTCAACTTACAGTTGCCTGCTGGAAGTACAATACAGCAGAAAGGAAACAGTCTCAGATGTTCCTGGGGTGTGTGTGGAAGATAACTTCCTGACACAACTGGTGAGTGAACCACCTAGGCAAGGCAGTCCTCTGCACCTGTTGTTTGTGAACAAAGAAGGCCTTGTGGGTGATGTGATGGTTGCAGGATGCCTGGGCCACAGCAAACATGAAATGATAGAATTCTTGATTCCTGGAGGAGGAAAGAGAGGGGTCAGCAGAACTGCTACCCTGGACTTCCAGAGGGCAGACTTTGGACTGTTCAGAAAGCTGGTTGACAGACTCCCTTGGGAGGCCGTTCTGAAGGGCAAAGGAGCCCAAGAAGGATGAACACTTTTCAAGAAAGAAATCCTGAAGGCGCAAGAGCAGGCAATCCCCATGTGCCGAAAGACGAGCCAGTGGGGGAGAAAAACCAGCCTGGCTGAACAGAGAACTTTGGCTGAATCAGAAAAAGGGGGAAGTCTATGAGCTTTGGAAGAAGGGGAAGGCATACTCAGGAGGACTACAAGGATGATGTGAGGTCATGCAGAGAGAAAATAAGAAGGGTTAAAGTCCAGCTAGAACTTAAATTGGCCAACTCTGAAAAAGAAAATAAAATTTGTTTCTGTGAATGTATTAACAACAAAAGGAGAGCCGAGAAGAATCTCCATCCTTTACTGGATGCAGGGGGAACCACAGTGACAAAGGATGAGGAAAAGGCTGAGGTACTTAATACCTTCTTTGCCTCAGTCTTTAATACTAAGGCCAGCTGTTCTCCAAGTACCCAGCCCCCTGAGCCAGAAGACAGGGGCGGGGAGCAGAGCAAAGCTCACATGATCCAGGAGGAAATGGTTAGTGACCTGCTCGGCCAACTAGACACACACAAGTCTATGAGGCTGGAGGGCGTGCACCCAAGGGTACTGAGGGAGCTGGCAGAGGTGCTCACCAAGCTACTTTCCATCATCTGTCAGCAGTCCTGGATGACTGGGGAAGTTCCGTGTGACTGGAGGTTGACAAACGTGATGCCCATTTACAAGGGCTAGTGGGAGGATCTGGGGAACTGCAGGGCTGTTGGTCTGACCTTGGTGCTGAGGAGCTCATGGAGCAGATCATGAAGTGCCATCAGACAGCACTTCCAGGACAACCAGAAGATCAGGCTCAGTCAACATGTGTTTATAAAAGGCAGATCCCGCTTGACTAACCTGATCTCCTTCTACAACCAGTGACATGCTTAGTGAACAATGGAAAGGCTGTGGATGTAGTGTACCTGGACTTCAGGAAAGTCTTTGGCACTGTTTCCCACAGCATTCTGCTTGAGAATCTGGCTGCCCATGGCCTGGACAGGCATACTCTTTACTGGGTAAAAAACTGGCTGGCTGGCTGTCCGGGCCCAAAGGGTGGTGGTGAATCGAGTTAAATCCAGGTGGTGGCCTGTCACAAGTGGTGTTCCCCAGGGCTCAGTGTTGGGACCAGTTCTGTTTAACATCTTTATCAAGATCTGGACAAGGGGATTGAGTGTACCCTCAGCAACTCTGCAGATGACACTAAGCTGGGCGGGAGTGTTGATCTGCTCAAGTGTAGGAAGGTTCTACAGAGGAACCTGGACAGGCTGGATCAATAGCCTGTGGCCAGTTGTATGGGGTTCAACAAGGCTAAGTGCTGGGTCCTGCACTTGGGTCACAACAACCCCATGAAACGCTACAGGCTTGGGGAAGAGTGGCTGGAAAGCTGCCTGGAAGAGAGGGTTATGGGGTACTGGTCAACAGCCGACTGAATATGAGCCAGCAGACTGCCCAGGTGGCCAAGAAGGCCAATGGCATCCTGGCTTGTATCCGGAATAGTGTGGCCAGCAAGTCCAGGGAGGCAATCATCCCCCTATGCTCGGCACTGGTGAGGCCGCACCTCAAATGCTGTGTTCAGTTTTGGGCTCCTCACTACAAGAAAGACGTTGCATTGCTTGAACATGTCCAGAGGAGAGCAACAAAGCTGGTGAGGGGTCTGGAGCACAAGTCTTACGAGGAACAGCTGAGGGAACTGGGGTTGTTTAGCCTGAAGAAGAGGATGCTGAGGGGAGACCTTATTGCCCTCTACAACTGCCTAACAGGAGGGTGTAGTGAGGTGGGGGTCAGTCTCTTCTCCCAGGTAACAGGCAATAGGACAAGAGGAAATGGCCTCAAATTGTGCCAAGGGAGGTTTAGATTGGATATTGGGAAAAATTTCTTCACTGAAAGGGTTATCAAGCACTGGAACGGGCTGCCCAGGGAAGTGATTGAGTCTCCATCCCTGGAGGTATTTAAAAGACAGGTAGACGTGCCACTTAGGGACATGGTTTAATGGTGGACAGGTACAGTTGGACTTGATGACCTTAAAGGTCTTTTCTAAACAAATGATTCTGATTCTATGATCCTAAGGTCAGTTTGCAAGCGATTGTGAACAGACTAAACATATAAATCTACTAGTTAATACATTGAGAATGAACAATTCAACCAGATGTACCAAAGTAAGGACTGTTATCTCATTCTAAATTATACCTACATATCCATATATATCTACGTCTACAGGTATCTATATGTGTCTATAAATCTGTCTGTATAAAACAGGTGTTAAAAATGAAGTTCCTGAATCGCTGCAACTTGTCTTCGTAAGTATTCTGATTCTCTAAGGTCCTGAACATCTAGCAAATCCAGTTACCTTTAGGACATTCATAAAGTGCCAAATTTCCTTAAATTCTTTCATAGGTTCTCTAACCATACTTATAGAAACCTTTTTCCCTCCAACTTCTGCAAAACAAAGTCCTTAGCTTCTCAGGCTTCTGCAAGTGTCCATGGGGTTGCTCTTCATCTGTTCAAGAACAGGGATCTCTAGAACTATAGCTTTATGAGCAAGGCCAGTGTACATTTATGAAGCTTGTTTTCTTTCTTTTTTAAATAGCAGTTTTGAATTGACTTCATACAGCAGTGTTTCCAGGAATGACAAGAACAAATCTGTAGTAGGATGAAATGAAACATCAGCTTGTCATTTCATTAATTAATAATACTTTCAGGAATTCTTTTTTTCATGTAAAAACATCAATAAAAATTACCCCTGGTATTAATATATACTTTTTTTCAAAATGTTTTAGCAGCTTAGGCATGAAGTAAGTAAAACTTGATGTATCAAATAGTAGCCAAAGGCCAAGATTCTATAAAACATGTTCTCAGCTTAAAGTACATATTTAAATCTGTTGACTTTATGGGACTCAGATACCTGCTTAAGGACATGCTTCAGTCAATGCATGGATTCCCACTGGACTCTCAGGCCTTGCTCTTACTGTTTCAATGTTGCCTGTTGGGCACTAGGCCAATAAACTCAAACTTGAATCCACTCAAGTCAAGAAGAACCCTTGTTACTGATTTCACTACGTGCAGAATGAGGTCATGTGTGGGGAAGCGCAGCTCTCAGGTAGTGCTCGGTACTGTGCAACATGCTCCATGCTTTCCTTTTTTTTTTTTTTTTTTTTAA
>NW_009260600.1:3257462-3276375 GCF_000687185.1 Egretta garzetta
ATGTGAATCATACTCTACTGTACCTGGATATCTCTTCTGCTTCAATTAAACAAACCCAAGAGGTTTATAGGAGACGGGTTTTTTAACTTCCAGATACATGACTTTATTTTTATTCAACGTGTTTTTAAGTTTAAAATATATTTGAAATAATTTAAAATAATTGTAAAACTTTATTCCAAGGTCAGTGGAACTATCTACATAGATAGTTCTAAATTATAAAAAATAGTTTCTGAGTATATAAAAACCATGGACCTCTTTCATTTAAAATTAAAAGTTCTGTATATTCCTTAACAAGGAGGTGTCTGGTTTTGCTTCTTTGCAATCCTGTTTTGACTACCAATTCCTTTTTTTTAATTTTATGAATATGTCAGGATGTTACTTTGCAACATGGAGATCCATTCATCAGTGTGGTCTATTGATGTTAAAGGCTGTTTTAATCTCAGTTTTTCTGTTGAGCTTTCATCTCCATTTTTCTCTCCTCATTTGTAAAGTAAGTGTGATATCACCTTCTATATCTATTAACTAGCTAGAATACATTTGTCTATCCCTGTTAAATTCAGTAGAATTGATTCTTCCATCACTTCAAAAAAAGTGCCATGTAAGCACTGATCATTATTATTTCTGCAGATAACAGTCAAATTCTCTGCATTTAAAGAGTTTTTGGTTTTAGAGACAAGCCTCCAATCCTGTGCTTGTTTGTACTTTATAAAGGTATCTTCATACTTTGCCTATTTTTTTAAAGGCAGGTTAAAAGTAATAAACTGGCTACTGATATATCCAGTATTGGAAGAGATTGGAAAAGCAAGGTTCTGATCGATAGCTCAAGGTCACTAAAATCTACCGCAAGTAACCAAAACCATAATTTCCTGAATGGGGGAGGACTGCTACTGCAAGTTGAAAAGTACCATGTAGGTTTTAATAGTAAAAAAGAAAAAGACAAAAAAAACCCCAAAAGAGCAGTATTTTCTCACTAGGACTGCTATTGCAGATGTTATTATATCCTCGTAGTAACATTATATACAAGCCAATACATGAAGTTACTGTTTCTTTGACATTTTTTAAGCCTTTTAAAAGCACAAACTTTAGCTCTGCTGCCAGTGAAAACATATAGCAAACCAACATGGCTTTAACAGTATTTATGAAAGCTGTTAAAAAACGTAGCAACATTGAAACACTTGTAATACAATTTTAAGAAAAAGAAGGAGAAATCTTACTGAAAGGAGGAAAGAACTGAGTGAAATAAGAAGTAAAAGGAAGAAAAAGAGTGGAGAAGGATGTGTATATGTATAGAATCCCTCAGGTTTATATCTAAAGGAAGCAGTATTTAATATCCAACTCAAAACTTGGTGATATGCTGCCTCAAGTTGATATCAAAACTTCCAGCGTATATGGTGAGCCAAAAGTTTCACCTCACATCTTCACAGTAGTGAAAATGCTTCCTGTCAGAGTTTGCATCATCGAAAATCTTTTTTGCTCCAGACATCTCGGAGCCTGTTCACTTTATTTCTAGGTCTCTATAATATGTGGGTAGTTGTTTGTGCTTACTACAAAATGGGTAAATTTTGAGACAGGTTAAATTTTATGCATTTTAAGATACACTGAGGCACTTGTCAGAGATCCTGAAGGCTGTCCTGAAAGACTTTGTAAATGAAAGGCTTCTTCAATTTCTCAGGGATCATAATAACAGGTATGAAACCATGTAGTACTGAAGAGGTAAAAAGTTGTAAGATGCAAAAGAATAAACACAACGTATGTTTCCTTGCTTAATCTTTCTCCATGTTCTTGTTCGTCTTTAGTGTTTGAACTTTTTTTGGTACTGAGATGCATATTGACGGATATTTTTGCTGTACTATTGAGGTAGTGAAATGTAAATCCAACAGGAATGTTTTATGGCTAAAACTCATCTCCTTTTATAACTGGTCATCTCATAGATCCGATTGATACCTTCTGATTATTGCATTGTAAATCTTCCACACAGAATATCATGGAATAGTTTACATGTCTTAATCTGGCTTTTTTGAAGTGTAAAATACCCAGAAGCTGCAGAGGAGCACTAATAATTTGAAGATATTCAGTGCCAGTGTCCAATCCAAGTGAAAAGGGAATGGGTGATCTTCATGAAAACAGCACAGACTAAGGGTTTTAGTGGTCTTTTGATGGAAAAAAAAAAAAAAAAAAAACCAGAGGAAGCTTCTGGCCACTTAGAACAGAATGTTAATAGCTTCATGTCACTTTAACTCTGACAGCTCTGAAGTGAAAGGCCACTAATCTCTGTTTGTAATGTGCACAATTGAAGAGAAAAAGTAAGTATTCTTACTTAAGCCATGGATAAGCATTAACAGTCTGAAAATGAAGGGAATGTTCTGCAACTTATTTTAGAGTCAGCAAATACCTCCCCCCAAAGCCTCGGAAGATGTATAGTTTTCTTTCTCCTGCAATACACAGGTGATTTAAATGGAACGCTGTTTTCAAGACTGCTTGATTCACAATTCATCATCTTTACACAGAGAATGTAAGCCTGCTACAAATTTCAGGTACAGATTATAATGCATGCTTACTAGAATGGCTTAGGAATTTACTGAGTACAGGTTTGGGGTATCTTTGCTTTTCAAAATTTACTGACTTTAAAACATTATATGAGAAACAATTGCAGAGAATATTTTGATCAAAGACAGGAAAAAAAGAAAAATTTGAAGTTGCCACAAGAAGTGTGATTGATTAGGGTTTTTTTTCCCCCAGATTTTAGTTTAGAAAAAGTTGAGGTTTTGACTTTTCATCCAAACCTGTATATGAATGTTCTAGACATAATAAATACTCCCTAAGGTTTCCCTGTTCACACTTCATACATACCCCTTAAGATTTCTCATAGGAATCTCAGACTTATGTACAGCAATATATGGGACAGTTTATCTAAGAGCACTGCATACGAATGGCCACATGCTGTGCTTTTCTCTGAGAATATATCAGCAAGTGGCTACCATGTAAAAGGAAGTACATTTCTATTTTATTCACTTCAGTCCCAGATCACTTCCAGGTGGAGTCATTAGAAGTATTCCAGCAGCTGCATTGCTGAGTACCTATTTAAATCAAGGTGATTTTAGCCCATAATTTTAATAATAATATTTTGAATAAGTAATTGGGGAATCTTGAAACTTATTACATTGTTTTAGTCTTTCTTATCTTGATTTATTTTCTTAAACTTTTGTTCTTGCTGATCGTGCCTAACCAGCTGCATTCACATCTGCCTCTGAAAGTTGCCTGTGTTCATATGTATGAATATATACCTGCAGCAGGCATAGATAGCTGTTCATTAGATGATATTAGATCCTTTGTTCTTTAAATTTATATTTCTATTTCTTGATGTTAGCATCTGATTAGTCTCATAATTATAACCTTCACACCAAGTTTGGCATTTCTTTAACTTTAGATGGATGTATTATGTCTAAGTACATGCGTTCGAACAACCAGCAAATTCCATAAATAAAACTCAGTCGGTTCATTTTTCTTGTCAGAAAGGCACATGATAATTTTCCTTTTTAGTGGCTGAGTAATTATTTTTAACTTCTGATATTGTAAAATTCCTGTTTGATGAAAATTAGAATTCAATTAAAAACCACAAAAATCACATTTTGTGACATTTTTAATTGTATAAAACTGCATTACATACACATTACATACATAAGAAACTTGGGTTTGTAAGCACGTTTTTCTGTTTGCATATAAAACAAAGGAACCAGCTTCAGTGGAGTTCGACCTATTTTTTCTAATCGGTGTAACTTCAAGTTCCAGATTTAGTTGATTTCATTGTTCCATAACCACTCCACAGGTTAAAAAAAAAAAAAGGAGCTTTCCTTGGTTTGTGGCTTTCGAATTTTTTTTTGCTCTTACATGCATTTCTGAACTATTTCACTGCAAACTCTGAATAAAAGAATTTAAAAAAAAATTATCTGCAAAAATTGCTATTGTTTCCAGAAGCAGATTTATCATTTCAATAAATGTTTTCTCAGGCATTTAGTCAATAACTTCTACCAATTTGGTGGCTTTACTTCCTTCAAAACTGTGGAAAAACATACGCTATTCAATATCTTCAATATACTTTTCCATTAATTGAAATTATTCAAGTCAATTGCAAAAAACTCAGGGCTTCATGCAGATATGATGCAATTTTCACTTATTTATTTTTAAACTAAAATTATTTAGGTCTGCTTTAAAAATGTGGTTTAAATGAATTACATTGTAATGAAAACTAAATACTTGATGTTTTAAAAAATTCTGTTTCTCTGGGTGTGACAAACAAGTATCAGGCATCAGGCAAACTGCTTGATATGTTACATAGCTTCTATTTGGATGGCATTTTCTGTTTGTCTTTCACTGAATGTTTCATTACCAAAAGATAAACATAGTTGAAAATTTTCTCAGAAATGCTAATGTATTTAATCAGTCATTCATTTATATTTTGCAGCCTCCTTTCACATGCTTCTTGTGTTTAACTGGCCAGGACAAATGCTTGAAAAGCATTAATCATGTTTCTAGACTTCAGATGAGTGGGAAGATAGTGAGCAATATATTTAAATGTGATGCCCATGTTTGTATTTTGACACTTGGAAAGTTATATTTTCTACCAAAATTATATTTTCCCTTATAAAATATTGGTTTTCTTTATCTTCCTAGTTATGAGTGATTCAATAGTTTATAAAAAAATTGACATTTTATTGCAGTATTGTATTGATGTGCTATGGGCTGATAAATTAGATACACAAATTCTTACATATCAAATCTATATATTGTAACTGTTCTGTAAGCTTTCATGAAGAATGTACTAATATGCTGAATAGTAACTGCATTCGCTTATTTTGATTTTATGACAATTAACCACATATAGGGTTAAATTTCAGAAATAAGTTAAATTCTTTTATTTGTTCAGATTTTACTTATTGTTCTTTTTTTCCTTTTAGTCCTACTTTGCTTCATTAGATGCGGTAATATCTCCCTTGCCTGTGACAATTTCCATTAATATCTCGAAGGCAGCTATTAAGTATCATTACAAGAAAAGATTATAGAAGGATACCACATACAATAACAGTGAAGATAAAGACAATAGTCACATTTTCATTTGTTTCTTTGTTCTAAAGATGTAAATCAAATTTCAGGTTCTTTCAGGCTTCTTTCCTCTGCTTATGCTTTCAAAGCTCTCTAAAAAGAACAACCTTCATGACCAAATAAATTCATCTATTAGGATTATCTCAACAAAGAAAATACTGCTCCTGTCAGAGATTTTTTCAGCCTTGTGGCCCCCCAGAAAAATAATTGTCAGGAGAAAAAAGAAACTAATTCAGCTATATATTTTTTTGAACAGGGGGTTGGATGAAGACTTACTTTTAATAAATCTCTTTAAAAGTGCAGAGAGACTTTGAAAGTATTCACCATTAAAAGCTAGTATGTCACACCATCTAAATATTTGGTCAATCAGTTTTTTTAAAATTATCTAAACATATCTATGGGAATTTAAATATATGTAAAGGTCATTCTAATTCTTGACATTATGAAAGAAAATTATGAAATCACAACTTTCTGTACTGGAAATTTTGAAATCCTTACAGTATGAATCCTCTGAACCAGGATGAGTTGTATGGCTTTAGAAGTAGCTAACAGTTAGACAAGGAAGAACTTACTCTTTTTCTGAGTTAGAGAACTAGAACAAATGGGGATAAATTAATGGGATGTTGTGGGATTATCCCAACCAATTTGGATGCCTTGCACAAGGGTGTAAATCCTTTTGAATGGCAAGAGAAAGTCAACTCAAGAGCAACTTAACTCATCTAAAATCAAAATCATCTCACAAAGGTATCTAATTCTCTCTACCAATTCTATAGGGATATGGCATGTGTCATCAGAAGAAATATGGGGTTGAAAGGTCAATAATGTTAATGAACAATTCCAAGACCTCTGTGTATGGACATAGGATATATAACAGATACACAGTTAGAAAATGTATATGCAGACACTTGTTTTTCACTTGAAAAATAAAGTTTCTGGTATAGTTCCAGTTTCTGCTTTTTCTCCACATTGGAAAATTTCCAGAAAGAAGTAGTATTTTTGGTAAAGCTGCTAAAAAGATGTTGTTTGTATGTGAGGCAGAACAACTGGCTTTGATACCTTTCAGTTTGCCAAAGCAGAAATACTGATCTTTCAATTAATTCAACTACAACCTGATCTCATTGGATATCAGGGGAGCTGAAGTTAGGCTATTTCCCCAGGTTTGACTTTTGGGTAGACTTTCTCTCCCATGAGAAATTTGTTCCATTTCTTCCAGCCGTTGTGATTCGGTGTGGAAGTGCCTCATCCATCATACAACAGAGAGCATAGACTCACACTGGAATCTCTCTCTCAGAAGGAAATGCTACATAAGTGATCCAAATTATGTTTCTGAATTTACTTATACATTGGTGTGTAAAACCCTTGTGTGCTTGATCACTCTAAACAGGCTCAAGAATGGAAAAATGAATAAACGAGGTTTTAAAATTCTCAGTTGAGCAGCGAAATAAGTTGCCTAATTTTCTGAAGGGCTAAACACGCAACAGCTGCAACTGAAACAGTGGTTTTGTGCTTGAAGAAACATGTGTCCACCTGCTGATGTACAGACATATGTCATACCTCCTTCAAGAGTGTCAGAGATCCCTGCTGCTCCACGCAAAGTGGAGCCGACTCATTATCTCTGGTAATACATTTGTTCCGGGAGCTCAGAAAGAAAAAAAAATGACCCTTTTTATCATTTTACTAGAATAAGACCTTCTGTGTTCTCCCTCCAGACTGGGAACCATATCCAGGTCCATATGCAACTGCAAGTGGCTATGAATTTCCTACTTTAGATGGCTTGTTTACGGTATGAAAGCACAACAGGAGTGACCACAATCAGTAGAATAAACACTGGCTGGTAGAATCATTACTAAGTTACATTTGATCAGCCAGGTGCTTTCAATCTCTCCTTGATGATGAATAGTTAGGTGGAGCTTCATTTCTGCTCATTTCAGTAGCTGTCAGCCCAGTAGCTTTTGGGCAGCCCCATAATGATTTCAGAGCCAAAACACTTTTCAGCCAGCTACACATGAAATCAGTCTCAGTGCTCTAATACATGAATGGTTAGCGTCTTTGAAGTAGGTTCAGCCATTCATTACTAGTTCAGAAATTACAAGACTAGAATGTCAAAGGTGCCATTTGTACCTTTGGGGTCCTCAAATAGTCTTGGGTAGAATTACACCACCCACACTGAATGTCAGTATTATGGATAAGATACTTTCACTTAGAGTACAGAGGTGAAGTGAACAAAGCTTTACTGCGTCTTTATGCAATGCATGTAGTTACAATAGAAAAGTCACTTCATATAGATTTTCTTCTATTAAATTTCAAACTATAACTTAATAGGCAGAGGCCTGCAGTCACTAATCAAGAATCACTTAAATAGCTGGATAAGTCTAACCTTTTCTGCATCTTCTCCAGCTATCTCAGCCATTTCTTTTCAATGAAAAAAAAAAACCCTCAGGACATTATTTTTCCATTTTCTGTTTTAATTACAGAACCTAGCTTGTATCAATTAGTACTTTTAAAGGCAAGGCACCACTTAACATGAAGTGATCTTTCACTGGGAGGGAGGAAAAGACAGGAAAGACTTTTTTATTGTGTCAGATGCATCAGACCTGCAGGGAACGGTCCCCAGCTCTTCCCCCCCAAGAAAGCAAGGCACAGGATGAACAGTAAAATGTCTGGCACTTGCCCAGGTTTCTTACAGCACAAAATCACAAGGTAGTTCAGACACTATGTTACTTCCAGTCTGTTCCCAAGAAAGCCAGATTAGGGATTTAGCTAGAGGGGAATAAAACACATAACAAATCATTTCACTGCTTAATGCCAGTCACCTGTGCAACAACAGGCTCCGGAGTAAAAGCAGCAGAGCTACCGTAGCAGCAGTGTAGGAGGGAGAGGAGGACACAGACAGAGCTAAGGCCCACAGGAGACTTAGCAGCGGGGTCTGTGTGCCTGAGACCACCGAGGACCTGCATGCCCTCTATCCTGCATGCCCTCTATCCTGCATGCCCCAAAATAATTTTCAGGGCAGTAGGGGCTGTGCAGCATTGGAGGGCAGACATTCAGCACACCATTTATGTGCCATATATGTGGAATGCAGAAGCCTAAATTCAGGTGAATTACAAATTTATCTTTAGAGGTATACATATTTTTTGCAGGGCTTAAGGCTTGTTACAAGGTATTTGTGCACTGAGTTGACCAAATCCAACCAAAAGCGTGATGCTCAGACCTTTTGCTAACCTTGCTCATTTTAATGGTTTCAATTAAATATGCTACAGTTTACTTCCTGTGTTACAGTTTTGTATTCAACCAGGAGCAGTGATATGTTGTTCCAGGCCCTCACCAGCCTCAGTCAGTTTACTCTTGTACCTTTGTGGTGGGTTAGCCTTGCCTAATGGCCAAACACCCACCCAGCCGCTCTTTCACTGCCACTCCTCCTCAGCAGGGTAGGGGGACAAAATAAGATTAAAAAGCTCGGGGGTTGAGAAAAAGTCAGGGAGATCACTTACCAATTACCATCATGGGCAAAACAGACTCAACTGGTGGAAAATTAATTTAATTTTTTGCCAATTAAAATAGATCTGGATGGTGAGAAATAAAGGTAAAAAATCAAAAAAAAATCACCTCCCTCCCCCCGCTTCCACCCTTCTTCGCAGCCTCAACTTCATTTTTTTGTTCCCCATTCCTCTACGTCCCCTCAAAGAGTGGTGCAGGGGGATGGGGAATGGGGCTTGCAGCCAATCCATAACTGCTCCCCAGCTCCCCTCTCCCACTCCTTCCTCTTCACACTTTTCCCCTGCTGCACACTTTTCCCCTATCTGCTCTGGTGTCTGGAGTACTGCCTCCTCCTCCTTCATCATGGGCTTTGCCGTTCTCAGGGTTGCTTCTCACCATTGTTTTTTTTTCTTCTCTTCTCTGCCTGTCTGCCTTTTTTGCCCTTTCTTAAGTATGTTTTCCCAGAGGCACCACATACGTGGCAGTGGGGCTCAGCTGTGTCCGTCCTGTGGTGGGTCCTTTGGAGCCATCTGGAACCATCTGTGACTGTTATCCCTGACCTCTTCCCACAGAGGTGACCCCTGCATCCCCCCACTACCAACACCTTGCCACAGCCACCCCATACAACCTCCTACTCCCCAAGACAGTGCTATCACCAGCATGCAGTATGATATGCAGGGTATGGACCTCTCTGCTTTCCTCTGTACCTCGTACCACTTCCCAGGGAACAGAAGTGGAAGGAAGAAAAGAGTAGAAGCTGTGTAAGGACACAAAGCAACACACTGAATGGCCCAAGAATGTTATTATTTTCTTTATTCTAGCACAAATCCCTTCCCAGTTTTACAGGCAGATGACTATTCTGATCCTCAATGTTGTCTCCTGACCATGTCTTTGGTTTAAATCTGTCAGTGACTAAACTGTGCTAGCACAAAAACTATTTTTATTTTCAGTTTGTTTCATTACATCCATGTTTTGCAGTCTTGCACCCATCATCTTCTAATAGATGGAAGAAAATATAACGGTTCCTCAGCCTTCTGAGCATCTTCAAGGAAAAAAAAAAAAGACAAACATCAAGCTAATGTACCAAACTGTTACATTTCAAATCCATCAATCTGTTATTTTAGCAGGAAACACATGCACACACACACATGCACATACCTTCTTTAAGACATGCTTAACAATTTTTCAAATAATACTTATATCATTTATCATCTTTTATGCACAGTATCACACATCACACATGCGGTGTGGTCGTTCAAAACACAAAACAACACTCTTATGTCTCCCAGTAATTTTGCACTCTGAATACATTTCCAGTAAATGATTCAGGATTTCAAGTAGATAAATATCACTTTAGCTCTTTCTCTTGGCTGCTCAGCACTGTTGTAACTCAGATATTTGGACGTGTGCAGAAGCAGAACTTTGTGGATTCTGGAAGCCTCAGGCACCTATAGAGCTTGGCCACCCCCATGGGTTTTAGCCAGACTGCGGGGATTGTTAGTGATCCAGCACTGGACCTGAACGTTTGTATTTCTTTTAAGCTGAGATATCAACAATACTTCCTTAAAATCTGATCTTGAATTCAGTCATAAACTTATCCTGTATGTCTGCTAAAATGGAATATTGTGATTAAGAACAGAAAAGAAAAAAAAAGCTTTCTTTTCCATGGCAGCCTTGTAGAAGGTTGAAATGCAATCAGATTGAGAAAGCCAAGTTGGGAAAAACAACCAGAATAATCACTTTTTATCTCAGTTTAAATTAAAGAGTTTGATTTGGTGCTACCAGCAGTTGCTATTAAATCCCTGCACATAAGAAAGGCAGAAGCATCAGTACTTTGAAATGAGTCTGTCACGGAGAACCAAACTGCATGCCCTAACTGACATGTGGTTACAGTGTGGCATGTTCATTCCAGAAACTTTGGGTCTGGAGAGACGCAAGGTTTTAATGAAAGTATTGGTGATACTTCCTAATTACTACTATTAATTAGGAAGATAGTGTGTATGAAGGTTAAGTTTATCATCGACCAGCACATGCAAAGTTTCCAAGGACTGAATCAATTCCTACAAGGGGCTATAAGAGCACAAGTCATCTGCAACACACACATTGAAATGACGTGCCGAAGTTATACAATATCAAACCTATAGTGAAAAAACCAGTCATATTAAACCAAAGTTTTGGGTTCACTTACATTAACTTGAACCAAGAATAAATACATTGTACTCATCAAGGTTACCCAGGTCTGTACCAGCGTAAAGGGGGAACAAACTGTGGCTTATAACTTACTGTTCAGAGCTTGTTCAGATGATGCTTCTGCCTGCTATCACAGTGTACAAAATGTAAAACCAGAGCATTTCATGGAATACAATCCACTTCTGTTCCCATGTAAAGTAGAATTCTTTGTTGTTACAAAGGTGGGCAAATGGTCACTCCAAACATCATAAATATTCATTCAAGCAGCTAAAATATATTCAGGAGTTGAAATAAAATCCTTCTATTATCATGAAAACCTCTGAATTTTTTGCACTAGTCTGTAACTAATACTTCAGGGAATATTGAGAAATAAAAGAAAGCAGGCATTTTCTCAGGCATAAGCATAGACTGCAGACCATCATTGAAAAATTAGCTTACGATTGTATTTTATTAGGTGCATTGCTCAGGAAGCTTTTTGTTTATTTTCATCAGCCTGCTGTCCTCTGTTATTGTAATTTACAAGTGCATAGGCAATCTAATATATCCTTGTTTGAAACACTTCAGAATCTATTGGCAATTTTCAGCATAGCACTGTGTGGTTTTGCTCTTGCGTAATTGTCTTTAGCAAGTACTTCTAGGGAAGAAGGATTTTCAAATTCACATGAAAAGAGAGACTGATTAGAGTATGCTATTTATGGTGATGGCATTAAACTTCACTGTTTCCCTTCAGATTCTCAGTACAGGTGGTCCTTTGTTAGCACTGGCCTTTCCAAATGTCTCAGCTCTCTCAGAAAGGTAACACAAGTGTGTCTAGAACCAGATTTTGCTGCTGTAAATCCAGTGTGCTGAAACTGCTTTTCAGGATTAAATATCATTATTTATATGTAAATACATGAGTCAGTAAGGAAACAAATAACATGTAAGCCACAACTGTCAGAACAGAGCAGAAACAGAAGGGACTGAAAAAGTGAGTCAAGATAGAGGAACTATACTCGTTTAATAATAATTGTCATACTTGTAGATTTTACTTTCCCAGATTCCACCTTTTATCTAGAATGATACACACTGAGATGATTAAAATACTAATTTGGTTGAGTCTTAATGCAAATAAATGAAACCAAGAATTTTTTCTTTGAAAAGCTAAGGAGTCTGTTTTATGTCATGTAGCCACCCAAAATTTGATTCCAGAAACCTGTAGCAAAAACCTAATTTTAGGATGTAAATCTTAACTATGTATAGCATAACGGTGGCATTCCACCAAAGCTAAAGTATCCTTCACAGACCAGGACTTACAGGAAACAAAGTGAGATTTTTTCAACCTTTTTACCTAAGCCATATCACCCTGCTATATACACAAGAATGCAATGGGATACTAGCTTAGCCCAGTGTCTTGCCTCCCAAGACAAGGAGCCAATACTGAGGAGAGAATATAAAACATGAGATGTGTAAAAAAATGTTGACTGTGTGAAACTAAGGATACATCCAAACCAGGTCTAGCAGTTTTGTCCTATAACAAGGGATAAGTTGTAAATAATCCAATGCAATAATTTTTTAAAAGGTAGTCCTTAGATAAATTGATAGTGGTTTAAAACAACTGTAAGGTATAAATTCATGTACCAACTATGTCATCAGCATGTAAACCAAACCTTTTGTTAATCTCCTTAATGTCGTTTCCAGGGCTGTGCGTCTCCCTAACAATAGCAAATTGTTTCAAATATTACTTTACAAAATCAAACAGCAACAAAAATGAATAGCTATTTTGTCTTAGGCAAGGTCCAGCTTCTAATTGTCTCATTAATTGGATTCCTATTTCTGTGATATCATTTAAGAAGTGTTTCTTTCTGCAGGATAGGAAAACTGCCTGTTATCTTTTATGTTCCCTTCTGCTGCAGCAAATGTATTTTCAAACATTTAGGCTTCTTATTCTCTTGTTTGTTCCCCTGTTTCACACAGAGAAAGGTGGCAGTGAGAAGTAAATCAAGCAGACAGGACACTCTGTACTTGCCAGAGTTTCTTTTTGTACTGGCACATTTGTCATTTTAGGATAAGCACTGTTCTGAGCATATCCCCAGCTAGTAAAGCCCAAAGCAAAAAGATGAAAATGAAAGCCTTCCTCATACACAGTCCTGATGGCTGCTTCTACTGCTGGCTCCAGGGGCTGCTCTCTCTTTGGTGGCCCCATCCAGGGCATCTCAAGGGCATTGCACAGGCTGGCAAGTGTATCTACAGAGGTGAGACCAGGCCCCACGAATCCCTTTTGACCTCTGTTCCCCCATCCAGGTGCCATTCCTGTCTTTTTTCTGCATCCTCTCCCAATTCTCTCATAGAAGCTCCTTTACAGGAAAGATGCTTCATTTACACTGGATGGGTCAAAAAGTCACACTTAGAGAGACCATGGACTTTTGGGTGTAGAGGGGAGATGGCGGACAAATCCTTGCACTTTATGGAAGCTGAAAGGTGAAAGTTTGAAATTTAGATGATTAAGGCTGGCTGGAGATTGTGGCTATATGCACCTATGGAGAGAGGGACATAAATTATGATGAAAAAAATTTCTCAAAAAAGGTTGAGAATTGTTATGCTCTATTGATAACTTCCTTAAGATACTCTGGTCTACACTGGCTGTAGGAAGAGCTATAGCCTCCAGCATGTGTTCTAATACAGTTATTCTGTAGCCTGCTGGCTTCCCTATCTGGCTATTCTATATGTAGTTATACACATATGGTTATTCTTCCCTGCATAGCTATTTGAAATGTTTCTAAGCACAATTGCTCCTTGCTTCTCACCAAGCATGGAGGAAAAAACAAGTAGGTAATTTATTTTCCTCATGTCCCTTACCACACTGATGTCAGAGGTCCCCAAGAAACCACAATTCTTCTCTTTTACTTAGTCTTAAGATGTTCCCATCTTCCCACTTCCATGTATGCATAGTGGCCATAGCAGGCTCAAGGCCAAAAGAAAGGAATAACTAAAATCTCTGCTTTCAACAGCCAGTTAGATAATTTTCCTCCAAAAATGGTGATTTTTTTAGTCTAGTCTTCATTATAAAATTCCAGTTTATTGAAACTTCTCACAAAAAACTTGCTTCACTGAAGAATTTTTCATACCTACAGTGGACATGACAGAACAGGATTGAAGTTAAGCCTCTCTTTTCCCCTTTATATCTACTGTTTTTAAGAACCTCAGTCTTAGATAATTAATTTGTGGCATCGTTCACTTGATGTGCAGGTAATACTAACATCTAGCTCAATGTGGATAACTCTACTGAACATTAGGACATGTCAGAGCTAGTTACTTTGATGCTGGAGCTCTTTTTGAGCGTAGTCCCATGCGTTGCCTTTCCTATGCTGCTGTGGAAGAGGACTCTAGCAGTGCTGCATTTTTGTCTACCCTCATCTGATTGGTTTTGAAACCTAACAATTATTATTATCTTTTTCCTGGATTATTTCAGGACAAACAAGATTTTTTAAAGTGAAAAGGGATTTCAGATCTCTCAAATCTTGTCACAAGATGTGTAAGTGCAGTAATGAGCATCATCCTCTGAAAATCAACAATTTTGAAGTTTCAGAACATAAACAAAGACTGAAATACCAGGTTTGGCTACTTTCCTTTAAAAATTACCAGAAAACCTGTGTAGCCTATTATTTAATGTGAGCTCAGCAATTTTTCAGACAAACTGAAATTTGTTTTAACATACAATATATTTGAAACAACCTGATCACACACAGTAATAATTATGTTGAGGTAACGTGAAATTATATTTGATTTAAGGTTTATGACAGCTCACTAAGGCTGTACATTTAAAAATATGTAGAACAGAAGTTGAGAATTGCTAATTGCAAGAAATAATATTTTATGCCTGCATGCACATGTATGATGATTGTTAAAAGAGATCTCACGTATCTCTTGGTTTCCTGAGATATTGTTTTAGCCTGAGTTAAATGCAGTATCTAATTGCCAATTGCAATGCATTATGTTTATATAATATGATACTTATTTTTTCCACTTGAGTAGATAAAGTGGGTATCTATTTATGTTATCATGATGTTTGAGTCAGTAGAGGCTGATTAGTTACATTGAATGCCAGCAAAAGCAAATGCAGCCTCCTGAATAAAAATTGGCAGCTTTCGTGGCATGTGAATGCAAATAGACAAACAAGAGGAGAAATGTGTTCTTCTACACTAAAGGCCTGATGTTCTTCTTATGTGGCCTATTCACACCAGTAAAACTGTAAAATGTGAAATTCATCCAAGTTTGTCTTTTTTGCTTTCCCAGATAACTAATGTTCTTGGCATTGCTTAGCAATAAATAGACATAGAGATACAGCCCTTAACTGAACAGTGTATGTTATTTCCTTTTAGCAAGGTACAGATAAAGTGCATCCCTGTTACCGCGTTTGATAGAGTTCATTTGGGTGAAGAGGCTCTGCTTTGGATGAGCTGTGTTTTCCACTAATGACTATTTTCTATATATTGCTTCTTATGAAGAACTGAAAGCCTTGTAATAATCTGTTTTGACAGTATTTTCCTAGAAATATTGTGTTAAATATTTTTAGACATGAGGGATCATGGACATATGGATATAGTGGTGTGTGCCTTGTCTAATTATATGCATTATAAAATTTGCCATTGTTGGAGACTGTTGTACCATCTTTCATTCATTTAATAATGCTTTTGCAAATTGGCAGATAGCATTTGGGCTAAAATACACACAGGGTTTTTGCAGGAATAAAACATGCTCTGCCTTTTCTCTAGTGTAGAGCAATTTGTCAAGTAATTAGCCAACCTAATTAAATTTTTGTAGCACTAATCAAACGAATATGCTAAAATTTTCTTTGCACAGCCAGTTTGCTGTCTGCTTGCATTTAACTTGATGGTTTGAAAGAGGCCCTACTATGTCTGCCACTCCACTTAATCACCTCATTTGCATTTTATATTGGTAAATCAAATTAAGCACCAGTGGCTTTTAGTATGATTGACTATGGTCAGGGCTGTTCAGATGGGACTTTTTCACAGAAAATTAGGCACATTTTAATATGAGTGAGTCTGTGCTTTCAGCATTCAGCAAACTACATTCACTCAGCTAATTAAAAGTGCTTGTTGCTTTTTGCCAATGTATGATAGATTTATCCAGCTGGTGTGTCCATTTTCTTTTGCATAATTTCTTGATGGAAGTTTTTATCTTTATACATAATAAGATTGTCTAAACAACACTTCAAACCAGTTTGCAAGACCTATATAAATAATATTTTGCAGAAGCCATTTACTTTGAAGGAAATACACTTGCTGTTCAGCAAACTGATTAGGTTATATATCTTTGGTTTTACATCCTTCTAGAATATAAGCCTAGAATATAAACCTTGACGCTATGAAATTTTCAGCTTTTGTCTTCACTGAGGCAGAATACATCACTTTCCTAAAATCATAGGAAAAAGCTGCTGAAGTGTATCCCTACCTGTTCTGTCATGGTGTAGAGTCTGATCCTCCCATCAATTAGGTCAAAGTTCTGACCCAAACCCTTACAGATGAAATTGCTTATAGAATGAAGTTACTTATGTGCATAGGTGTTCCTTCACTGGTTTTTTATTTTGAAGGATACTTTACCATAGATAAAATATTGCACGGGATGGGAATGGAAATTTATCTTTTTTCTTTTTTTCAAGGGGCAATAAGAACACAAATATCGAAATGCATTGCCTGTTCAGTTCATATAAGTTCATGTATGTGCTCAGAATAGCTAGAAAATGGAAAACTAGTTTCACTGACATATTTTCAAAAAAAGTCTAGCTCTCATCAAATTTTTGGAAGAGACTACCCAGGTCTAAACTGGTGGTAGGGCAACAAACTCCAAGTTAAGGACTTGATGATGTGACCTCTTTTTTCCTAGAAGAATTTTGTTCACACACTGTGATTTAGTCCCTATCATATACATATAAATGTACATACATACACATATACATATTTCTTCCATAAAAGGACTGATACCACAAAATAGCCACCTTCCCTGACAGGAGACAATGTGACAAGATCATTTTGGACCAGCACAGTAAATAACTTGAGCTTTCGCACACCTGCACCCTCCAACAATTACCTGGCTCCAAAGAGCTGCCTAAGGTCAAGAGGCTTATGCTCCCCCCCTGGGGGGGTGGCATGCCCTTGGCCAGCCCTTTTGTGGATGGTGGAAGGATGAAGGTTACATCTTTCCTTAGACATGTGTTAGACATCAGCAGCTGCTCGTGACAGTCGTCCACTTAAGTGGAAGGTGAGGAAGGAATGAAAGAGATTCAGCCACAGAAACCCTAATAAATTTGTCAGAGAGGACCTAATTTAACAAAACATTTCACATACAGCACAAGACTTTATACATCGATCCAAAGGAAAATTTTCCCCTACAAACTGCAGGACTTTTCTCTGAGGTGGGTGCAGAGTGCTCAGATATTTTCTTCTGTCAATAGAGCTGTGATAGAAGTAATTTAAGAGTGAGAAAGAGGGTGATCTTAAACTGACATAGCTAATTGTTAAGGAAATGTGTGTCTAAATCTTTAGTCATGAGATTAGTCTCATTGATTGAAACTAAAGGCTCATGTAAAGAGGGCTGAATTTGTTGCACAAGGTTGTTTTGGATGCAGGGGGAATGGAAATGAAGGAAAGTGCCAAAGTGTATGATAGGAAATAATAGGTAGAAAAAGCAAAGAATGATGTAAATATAGGAAAACCACTGTTTGCAAGTTTTCAGTTGAAGACAATACATTGATGCAGCTAACTGCAATGCTTAGATACCAACCTTATTGTTCTAAGAGTTAGACTTAAAGATGGAGTTTGTGTCCATCCCTATTGCAGTTTGCACAGTGTGGTTCATTAAACTTCATGAGGGTTTTCAGGACTATTCTCTGTAAACATTCTTCTGCAAATCTCAAAACACTAGAAATGAAGGACCAGATCATAGCCCTTTCCCTGATCGGGGAAAGTGTCCTTGACATGGAAATAGTGGCTTAGCCATACAAAATAATGGGGGGGAAAAAAGACTCAACAGTAGCCATACAGATCTCAGAAGAGAAGCTCGAGCTGAGCCCTTGACCCACAATGTACAAATGTAACAGATGTCTAAGTACTGTAATGCAGCTTTAATTAAACATAGGCCAAAACCTCCTTGCTCTAAGCTCATGGGGATTACCGTGATAAGAACTTGGCCTTGTTCTGGCCAAACTCGCTTCAGTCCAGAAGAAAAGGTAGTAATGCTGTGTGCATTTTGGTACCCGGCTGGAATAAAGCAAGCTGTATTACATCCTGCAGGTACAGCTTACATAGCTGAGAATGCTGGGTGAACCCCCTTTCCTATGCCCTACTATGCCTTAGCTGATTTAATACGTTAGCCTCTTTTGTAAACTTCTTTGAGATCTCTTGTTTCTAATAATGCGTGGTGGTGTAATATAGTCCTGAGGCGTATTCTGATTTATACTTATATTTTATATTCTGATTTATATGTGTAAACATTCTCATTTGAAAAATCCTCAGAGACATGCAGTCATCTTACACAGTACTTAGAGAAGAATGCAAATAAACAGAATCAAGTTATTAAATTCCCTTGATTTGATATTCCAACTGTCTGGCCTTTTAATTTTATTTTAATGAATTTAAATTCAACTAAATGTCATGTTCAGAATGTTAATACTCTAATCATACTCAAAAATTTATTCTGAATAGCTCGTGTTACTGAACAGCATGTTGATGTAAATTTAATGTTAAATGGAATATATTATTGTCAGTTGAAGAGTACGGATTATCTCTGAATTAAAAAAAAAAACAAAAACAAAAAAACAACCCAAACAACAACCTATATATTCTTTCTCACTTTCAGATTCCAAAGTACCAAATCTGGCATTCACTTCCAAGTCCCCCCATCTCTAAAAATAATATTCCTTGATACATCATTTTTGTTTATCAGTCACTGTTATGACTGTAAAGAAATTGCAAAGGGCTTGTGGCACCATAGAGGTTATTTTTGTTAATCTGAGAAGGAAACATTGACATATGTTATTCTACCAGATAACTTACACACTTCCCCAGTTTGTGAATCTTATCTGTACTAGTCTGAAAACTTACCTAAAAGCTGCTTTTATTTTCTGTCAGTTTTTAGAGTTTAAAACCTG
>NW_009260600.1:3276386-3297981 GCF_000687185.1 Egretta garzetta
ATCAGTCTTTATTCATAAAATCTGCTAGTGTTTAAATCCTGATTCTTGTTCCCCAAATTTACTATAAGCATAGAAATGAGCTACAAATACATTCTGCATAATAATATGACATTTATTGCAATTCCCTGCTACTAAACTCATAAATACATGTTAGAGTTAAGAAGACAGATTTCCATTTCTTAGCATAATTTGGAAGAAATAAGGATCTCTATGAATTTGGTCTTACATTTTCTTTCTTTTATACTAGAGACAACCCTCTAAGTGCTGGTATTAATTTTCAGTTATTCGGTTACTCATTTAAGATGAATTGTGAACCCTTCAGGAACTTTAAAGGGTCCAGCCTTGTTGACTTCAGCAGAAGCTTTCTCTGTATCAGATTAGAAGATCATGCTTTCAGTGAGAGTCAGCTGATAACAGGAAGTTTGCTTTTTGTTCCCTGCTGTTCCCATGAAACCAATCCTCTAATACAGTTTTTGGTACCAATTTCTATCCTTCCGCTCAGCTGAGGATATGTTTGTTTGTTTTGGAGAGACCTTTGAGTTTATGTATGAGGGGAGAGAGGTAAAATTTAATTTTCTCTGCCTCTTACCCTACAATCTGTTTCTGACATACGTCTGTGTGGAGCCTGAGCTGAGCTCTCTTCTAGCTGTTTAGTGAATTATCTCAGGATTACCAGTGAGCACAAAGTTTGTATTAGTAAAATATTATAGGCCACAGTTCTGAAAATTCTGAGTGGTTTCACCTAAATGATACAGTGAATATATTCAACGTTAGCTGTGTTATCCCCCAGGCTTGAACGTCCACCACTATGATAGTAAAAGACAAACGAACTGCTAACTGAAGCAGTTGTATGTGCCTGGATTTTTTGATGCCTGGAGGAGAGAGCTTTCAGAAAGGTAACATGTCTTGTTCATTTTAAAAATGCACACTTATTAACAATCGGCATGTTCTTCATCAGAGTGAAATTCAGTCTCCTTGTAAAAATAATACATTCTTAAAGAATTTTTCTCCTGTACCTTTGTGTTTACCATCCAGAAAAAAATGTGCCTTCCTACTGATATTGAGAAAAGAATTTTTTAATTTTTTTTTTAATATAGATCTTATGCTGCAATCTGAACTCAGGTTTACATTTGCAGTCAAATATGCAGAGCACAGTTGCTTCCAGTGAAACATACAACTAAATTGGAGGCATAAGCCAATTCATCTTCATATAAGTGGATTGCTGCAAATGTCCCCCTTAAAAGAGCAACTTGTATTGCATAGCATCCTGAGCTATGCTTCACACTTGATGAGAACAAAAAGAGGAGGAATTTACGCAAAGCAACACCAAATGACTCTATATGCCAAGCGGCACAGTTTAAAACGTGCGTCTGCTACAGGCTCCCTGCAGCAGGCTCTAAGCTGCATCAGCTGATTGTGCATAAACAGCAACCACAGTAAGCAGCTGCTGTCAGACCTAAACAATAGCATTTTGAGCAGTTTATTTAACTGAACTAATTCTACAGAGACAACAGGTTTCTTCCTATTGTTACAGGCTAGCAGTGAAGCAGAACATCAAGTATGTCTCTCAGTAGTGGGCTTGTTTGGTCTCTTTGTGTGGTATTTATAGCATGGTCTGGTTAATGTCAGTCTTCACTTTATTGGTATTCTCTTAAATCCTGAAATTTTACCCAGACTTTTACTAATAAACCAAATCTTCTCATAGAAGCAATGTATATTTTCCAGCAAGTCCCATGAAAACTTCCAAACCCTTTCTAACTCTGTGTGGCTGTATTTCATTCCAACTCCTTTTGCATACTACAGTCTTTTTATTTTTTATTCTTCATTTTTCTTCCACAGGGGACTTAGCCTTTTATATACACATTTTAACACATTTTTGTTCTATAACTTTATTTCTTATGACAGCCTTTGATATATGTGGAAAAACAGATTTCTTGCATCAGATACAGACAGTAATGTAAGGATCAGCTACTATGTTCACATAAGCTGAAATAACATTTATCAGCTTGGTAGCATAGCTGCACTGATAAAGATTTTTTCTATTTTTAACATTCTGATTTCTGGAGAGAAATAAACTTACCCCAAATACAAGGTCAGGCTGAGGCACAGCCCAGTTTGACTTGGCAGAATCAGCTGCAAAAGTCACAGTCAGTTCCTGACTTGATCATAAAACCTGTTTTCAGCAAACTTTGTTCCTCACAGTAATTTTTCAATTCCATATGGTCAGTACACCAGTATCAGCAGTTATTAAATTGGCAGAATGCCCAAATTTTTGCACTTTTTTGTGCAAGGAAAATTGCACTGAATTTGTCTGGACCATGACAAAAAGGCTTCCCAGTGACAATACTTTGAAAAATTATTAAAATGTAAAACTAAAGAACATTTTCTGACAGAAAATTCCCTCCCTCCCCCAAAGACTATTTCAAGAGATTAAACAGATGAAGAATTCACAGCAAGAACAAGTCTGCTCTTTGCTGTGCTTCAGAAATGCCCCGAGTGTGTGTTGAAACAGGGGTAAGAGCTGCGCACAGGGTGGACTCAGCTTGATATTGCCTGCGCAGCCGATACCCTGTTCCCTTACAGTTAACTGTTAAGCCTGAAGATAATGTTAGTGGAGGAGATGGTCAGCTTCTGGCTCTGCATTTTTCGTGGCTCTTAAACAATTGTCATGCTCCTCTGTGCGTCAGAGCACGTCCCACCAAGGCTGGACTGGCACAGTGAAAGCTGGGTGAGCCGAAACCTCCTGGCAGGAGGATGGAAGTCAGCAGGAGTACCCAGCACGGCCCCGTTATATGGGATTCAGCAGCACAGCCCAGGACTGTCTATAATGTAGTGACAGAACCAGGCACTGCTACTTTATGTTTAAGAACTACTCTGGGATTTCATCTGTTTCTCGGCACTCTAGGGTGTGACAGCTTCTGGCTCTGCAGCATGAGAAAATATTTGTATGTAACCCCACGGAGCAGGAGGATTGGTTATCCTTCATTGTGGCCTTGATTGTTCTTGGTTGTATTAAAATCCTATGGGAATTCAGTAGGAGTTTTGTTTTTAAAAAAAAAATAATTAAAATTTAAAAATCGATAGCATTCTTCTCTCTCTTTCTCTCCCTCTTAGCTGCTGTAAGGAAAAATTTCCCTGTATCTAGCACTTATTCAATTACCAGATTCAGACTTCTTGAAAAATATGCAATCTCCCATTCTAAGAGTTTTATATATCATTCCATTTAAATGTATAAAATACTAAGGATCTCCCAGTGTTAATATAAAGTATTTCTCGGTATGCTATAGTCTGGCATAATAAAGATTTAATAATCTTCTTGCTTACAAATCACTAAGAGCTATTCTGAAAAAGGGAAAAAACAAAAAATAATTCAATGACAATTTTTTATTATTAAACCACAGTGATTTTGCCTCTTTTTCTTTTCAAAACTACAGCTGAGTGCTGAGCATGTGGGACAGCTGTAAACTACGTGAATTTTCTAATTTTCTTTCATGTGTTTAATGTATCTACCTGCAGATACACAGTCCATATTCATGTGTGCCTTCAGCTTCATTATTGATATATTTAGATTTCATTTTAAGTTCCTATTTGCTAAATTCATTTTTTTAAGTAATTCCTGTAATTCCTTGCAGATTCTACCTCACACACCTACAAAGGGGAATAAAAGGCATAAACTGGCCTTTATTTCTGAGCTCTGGGCTGCACCCGAGTGCACGTGGCTGCTTGTGCAGGTGCTTGATGGGGCTCCCAGGAGGCAGCTGCTTCCCCTTCTGCAAAGCGTCACAGCCGTCTGCAGCGCCATGGGTCTGCCCCTGACACTCCTGCCAGCGACGGAGTACCCGGCCCAAGGAGACACAGCAGCAGGCATCAAACTAAAACCAAATTATAATATTTCAGGAGCCTCGCCTGAAGCTGAACGCTTGATTCCAACTCGTTTGGGAGAGTTTTGGCAGAGTGACCATTGACCTACTTTTCTGCTTAGAAGTTCTGCATGTATATGTATATATGATGAATGCTCCTCAACCCTAGTGTACTTTAATATTAATAATAAGCACTCTAATTATAGAACATTTGTCAGAAAGAGGCTTCTTGTTTTCCTTTTCTGAGGAAAGGCAGAGACCAACAAACGTAGAGGTAATGAGATAAGACTCATTTACTGGGTAGGTCTTCTCTAAAGAGAGAAGACCAGATGTGTTTGTGACGATGCAGCCCCAGGAACAGGAACAGGCCTGCAGCTCAGCCTCCTCTCAGGACATTCAGGTGTGGCAACAGGCAGGTAATGGATGCGTACGGTAGCGCGGTACACGGGATGGCGCAACTGCAAGCTCCACGCACGCAGCAAGCTCTGCTGCTGCAAACAATATTAGTTGGATTAATGTTACTGTATGCAGTAGCATTATTACTGTCTGCAGCAAAGCTACCATTCTGGCCTGCTGATGAAGTCAGCTTAATTAGTCAAGCAGAGCACCGTGTTGACACATCCATGCTCCTGTGTCACCTCTTTTGCATATCACATGCGTTTGGAGCCAGCTAACATAGCTGTATGCAATGCAGATACAGCTTGAGAGGTTAGGATTGACTCCAGTGGGAACAGAATGATACCAACAGCTTTTAGTACCTCCTTCTGGGCTTGTTTAAGAGAAGAAAGTATATGTTGTGAATTCTCTGACTAACCCCAGTTAAAACCTAACCAAGGATGGAACAGTTTGCAGGGGATTTTCTAGCTTTCACATAAATCAAGAGGCTAAGGGGAGCACAGACCCTGGCAGAGCCTTTGAACAATCTGCTAACTCATGTAATATAAACTCTTCTGCTCTCCCTAAGAGTGGCCTCCTGTAAGTTAAATTGAATTGGAATTAAACCTCAGGACACTAAATCCAATTAGCTAACTTCCTCCAAAGGAGACATAAGGTAAATATCTAGAGGCTAATATTCCAAGGTGAGCAATAAAAATGTATCTATAACATGCACTGAAGAGACACATGAGCTAGGTCCAAGAAGACGGCACATACGAGTACAAGCTGACTCCTACCCAAGCCAGGAGCTCCAAGCACAACAACGTAGTGCTACTCTGACGTACAAATAGGTCAGGAAGCAGCATGCCCCACAACCCTGGTGCCACCTCCAAGGCAATGTTTATCGCCAGTCAGCAGGGTATGGTAACCAGGCAGGTCTCCCTGATGCTGTAGCAGTACCTCTCCGGGGTCCAAGCTGATGCTGGTACCTTGGGAGGTATCAATTCATGCTCATTCCACAGCAAAACCAGGCACTACATGCTTTGTATTTTCATCAAGAAGATTATAGCCTTAAGAAAAAAGTAATTAAAGGAATAACTGTTTTCTCAGGCCGCCTGCCTAATCAGGAAAAGCAAAATGTTTTCAGTTCAGCCCAAATTGGTGTTAAATGGAAGAAAGAACCAAAACAAAACAGAAATAAGCCCCAGGCTGAACAAACTGCTTTGCTGCTTCAAAATGAAATCTTCTGTATGGTGACTTTTTTAAGTTTCTGCATTACCTGTTTTAACTAGCGTTGGCCATTTTGCATTAAAAATGTCCGTTTGAGAAAAAAAATCGTTTTTCAAAGAATTTCATATTGGGTGTTTTCTGAACCTTTTTCCTTTATTAGAAACATTCTATGATTATTTCCTCACTTTCACTAGAACTGTTTGCAAATATGATCCAAATTTTAGAATTGTTTCTATAACTTGACTGCCCTGTCAAAACTGTGTACAATCAAAAATAAGAACTACTAAAAATTCTAACAAGAAAATCATCCCAGAAGTTCTAAGTAAGGTACTTTAAAGTTTTAAGATGTGATACAATAATTTAAGCAGGTATTTCTTTTTACTAAGCATTCTTTAAAAGCAGGTTTTCCTATTAGTAAATCATCTTGTATATATTTTTTACTGATACGAGTGTATGAGAGCTTTGATTATTGTAGTAGCAGTCACATTAGGGGCTGTAGTTCATGTCTGCTGAGAAAAGTGTATGTTGCCCTGCTAACACTTCTGAGAACAATCGTGAGCCTCTTCTGCTCATGAAAATCTCTTAAAAATCACTAAGTGTTTGATTGGGGTTTGTTTTCTTATTCTTTGCTTTGACTGTTTTGAAGAATTTTTTGTGTTTACCTTCTTATTTCTGAGACTCTGAAGGACACTATTTTTCATTTTCTTATTTGGTTTCCCAGCAGTAAGTGACAAAGATGACAGAGCATATCCCAATGCAGTGTACTAATTGTGGGACCTTTTAAAAGAATATATTACTTTATAATTGGAAATAAAATTATGAGTTGGAAATACTGGAGATGCAACCATAGAACTGCTCCCTGCCTGCAGTGATGTGCTTATTAGATGGGTGAATTTTCATCAGAAAATCACCGAGGTCTGAGGAATGTCTTTTCATCTGTCTCTCAATCGCAGTTTTAACACTGCTGCAATGAACCAGCTTCCTGGTTAAAAGAAGTTGAAGCAGCTGAGTCTAGTCAGGTTTTCTTATGTTTGCCACTGTTGCCATCCTGAAGAATTTAAAAATTCTGATCAGGCCACAGAGACAGTATTAAGTAAAATCAAAAAAGGAAAAGTTATGTTGTTGCTGCCTATTTAGTACTATTTTGGTTGTTTTGTTTACTCTACCCTCTGCCTTCTGAGTCACATATCTTGTGCACAAGTTTTTGTCTAAAACTATGGAGACTAAGACATTCTGCAGTCTCTGGTTTCAGCAGAAATAAGTGCTTCCCAGTATAAGGAGACTGATGACAAAATTGGAAGAGCTTGTCATACAGCTTGTGTTTGGCTTTTTGATATCCTGTTGTTTGTATGATCTATGCTTAAAAACTAAATCCAAATAAGTGCACAGAACGTTATTCTAGCTGATCATGAAATAGAAAGTCATATTAAATATATAAGCACATATAAAAATATCTGAGACCAAAGTTATTTGTACTGCATCTTCACTGTTTATATCTGAGCAATGTGAGTCTGAGGTGATGCTGGTATATCCATACCAGCTGCTTGTAGGGTTATGCTTGGGAGAGAATACACTAGACCAATACATACATTATGTGTGGAGCTGTTATTTCAATTCATTAAAGTATCAGTGATCTAGTGACTACAGTGTAAAATTAGAAAAGAAGAGATGAGAACCTGAAACTATTTATATATTTAACTACTTGCAGTCGCCAATGTGGCTGTCTAAATAAGGAACTTTCTGTTTAAGACATGGCCAGACAACTTTGTCCTGACCTATAGGGTCAAATTATATGATTTCTACACAGGTTTGGGGGCAAAAAGATCCACAGAATTCAGGTGTGCATTTTGTATGAAAATTTATAAATGCAGTTGTTTCCACAGTCACTGGGGTCTGGGGTCAGCATGAAAGAAGCTTATTACTAGTATTATCTATTTATTTATATAAAAATTATATGGGTTTGGCTTGGAATATGAAAAATAGCAAAAGGAAAGTTAATAATTATAGTGATGATTTTCATAGCAGGGGCTGTCAATTATAAAGTCTCCTGTGAAGCTAAATAACATTAATAATTTTGTAGAATAGTTTTAAAGGTCTAAAATGCAAAATAATGCAGGTGTAAGCAAACACTGTCTTTGTGTATTGCGCTGTTTCAGATACCCATCAGCCTAGCTTCTGAAGCAATGGTGGAATGGCAGGAGCCCATTTGTCTGAGTTTCATCCCATTTCTTACAATACTCAGGGCTGTTGTTATTATTAATTATATTAATAGAAAGTATATAAGCAGTATTATATTATTGAGTTTCCATCCTCTTCCTCTCTTCACATTTCCTTTGCTTCCTACCCTCTTCTCTGTTTCTTTCCTTTCTACCTCTTCCTTGAGCTCATTTTCTTCCTCCCCTTTGCTTTGGTCTTGGCATCAGTAGCTGTGGGGAGCAGAGGAGAAGAGGCAAGCACCAGCCTGGGCTGTGGAAAGCTGCCCAGGTGGCTGCAGAGAGCACCTCTGAGAAGCACCTCTGACCGGCTCCATGGAGGCACTGATGGGTTAAACACAGAGCAGCCTGAATACAACCTGCCAGTGAGTGGATACCAGTGGGAAAAGCAAAGGTCCTTGCCCTTAGCAGCCGGTCCAGGTGATGCTGCAGGACGTTGAGGTCTGAAAGGTGTTTTGTAATTCTCAATGTATAATTGCTGGCTGAGGCAGAGAAAGTCGGGGCAGCCTGGCTGTCACAGACCTTTCCCTTTTCTCTCTCAATTCCAAAAAACTGCATACTCTCCAGACTGAGGTACTGCAGACTTTATTGATAAAGTGAGATTGTTTCCAAAGCGGGTTACCTTCCCTGCTGGTCTCTCCTCCAGCACAGCCCTTACCAGCTCTTTCATTGTATCTTGAATGAGCTCTACCATAAAAATTAATAAAAAAAAGACCTCTAAAAAAGGTGCATACTTAAAGCTGGCTACTTAAGTGACTTTAATGTTACAATGGGTAACATAATAATGTGAGTAGTAAAAACATGAAATACCATATTTGCACCACTTTTTACAATATATATGCTATTTATAAACCATGAAGGACTTGCCTATGGAAATATACATTGCCATCTGATGCAAAATGCAGCTTGTTAAATTTTACGGGCCAGATTCAGTTCTAAGCTGCACGAGCAAATCCAAAGTAATACCACTGTTTTTCCATAGTCTGAATCTACATCAATATAAACTGGCAAAATCTGGGTCTGCATATTTTAATTACATACTTCTGAAGATTTTTTCCCTGGTTTTTAACAATTCAGTCTGGTTTTTCATCCATTTTCTCTTATACCGTGTTTATTCACTAGCTGTTCAAATAAAACATATACTGCAGAAATACAAACTGTACATGGAAGACATGGAACTGATACCTGGTGTGTGTCTGCCTCAGCACAGGACTCTGCTGATACCAATTTGTTACTGTTTTAAGAAGATGTAAAATGGAGCTGACTACTGTATTTCTGGTTGAAAACACATTTCTATGACATTTATGCTCAAATATTATAAGTATTTTATTTCTAATACATGTGCAAGTTTGCATGTATACATGAATACAATTATAGTTTATTTTTTTATTTGTGTGTGTGGTTCTGTTTATTAACCACTACTCTGTTTCTTTGTCACTGTTAAACTAATTAAGAAAAACAACTAAAAGGATACCCAGCTGCTTAACCTGATGTCCTGCCATGGTATAGTGCTCTTACTTTTAACATCACCGCTAGAGTTCATGCATATACGTATGCTCTAGTTTGGCATTCGGACTTAACTTCTTGTTCAGCAGAAATACTTCTAGTCTAAAGGTGTTATTCCTGGACATGCTAATGTGCCTAATATAAGTAAAATTTTCTTTATTTTCCAGCACTGAAGCAATGATATTAAAAAGAAAGGGGGAGGGGGACCTGCCCTTTTAGTATCTGTTCTTATCACTGTTGCTGGACTCCTGTCAGTACAACAATAAGAAATAACTTTTAAGTGTCAAAATAGCCATGTGGTCTGAAAGAACTGAAACCCTCATTCCAGAAGTACATAAGCTTCCACCAAACAAAATAGTTAAGTACACAAGTTAGAATGTAAATAAATTATGCTTATTTTAGGGAAATGGTTAGTCCACTTGCTTTAGTAGGACTGTTTAAGTCATGAAGGTCTGATTATTTTCTTTTTTTTCACTAAAAATCCTTTGTTCCCATCTAACAAAGGAAGGGAGAGAGAATTGTTGTGGTGACATAGTAAAAAGCAGGGTCTGTCCCAAATATGGGCCAGAGGCGCTCTGTGGAGTCTCAAGTTAAGCAGCTGCTCAACTTCATCTAGACCTGCGCAAGCTCCTCACTTCCATCAAGACCAACTAGCAGGAGGAGTTACTATGAATATTAGACGAATTTGAGTTGGCAAAGGGTGCACTGTTTGAGGCTTGCTGTCTTGAACATGCAGATGTTCAAGCTGCACTGACATGCAGACTAGTAAAAGACCATTTTCACTCACAGACACCAACTGTTTGTCCAGTCCAGACTAACAGCCGTTGAAGGGGCTGGGTGGGGCTGTGTACACACCAGCTCTGAGAGGGGTGAGCTATGCATCTTGCAGCTCTCAATGACAAGAGGATTTTGGCTTGCAAGGTCAAGGAGGTTGGCCTCTTGTGAACTGGAGCAATACAGAACTGGGTCATGACCCCGTAGAGATTTGTGCACATGCTTATTTTTAAGCGTGTGATTAGATCCTTTGATTGCAGTCGCACTGTTTGCATACCTAAATTTAAGTACATAAAAAATATTTTGCAATTTTGGGTTTTTACAATCTATGGCTTGAAAGATATTTTGGAGAAAAGTAGTATCTGGTACATCCCTTTTGTATTACAGTCAGGTATCTTTCAGTGGCATTAAGAGGAAATTAATTCAGATTTACACTGCATGTAGTACTGTATCAATCTGAAAAGGAAGACCAGAAAATAACTGTAGTTCAGGCTTTAAAATCTAAATTCCAGTTTTAAGTAGCCCACAAGTAATATTTGTTGCAAAAACCATGTTAGAATTTGTCACTATCTGCAATTTCAACTCTGAGTAGACGCAGCTCTGCATTCACTTGGGTGTCACAGGTCATGGCCAAGGTGCCATAGAAGTGTTTTAAAAAGCTGGGTTAATCTTTGCCAGCACTCTATCTGGCTCTCACTAGTACTCACAAATACCATTTTCATAATCACTCAGTGAAATTAAAAATGCCAAACCTCAGTCTAAGTACTAAAGGAAAAACATAACAAAAACTATGTTCCTTCACTGAAGGAAAAAAATACTATAAATTAGGAAAACTTAAAATAAGACTTCTCTAGTGGAATGGTTTTATTTTTGAAAAGACAGGCACATGCACTTCCAAACATGCAT
Organism: Egretta garzetta; assembly: GCF_000687185.1. Taxonomy (NCBI): domain Eukaryota; kingdom Metazoa; phylum Chordata; class Aves; order Pelecaniformes; family Ardeidae; genus Egretta; species Egretta garzetta. The sequence goes on from NW_009260600.1 coordinate 3,287,251, forward strand.
GATTGTTTATCTTCCAAGTGAGATGCTTATTCTCGTGAAGGCCTGAAACTGGTTTCATACCATTCAAAGTGAGATGACACAATTTACAAGAACAAGAAGGAAAGGAAAAAAAAAGACATTTTTCCTTGACAATGAAAAAACAATCTAATGAGTTCAGGATGTGGTTTATAATCTCCTTCCAAAATCCTACACACACAAGCCCTGAGGTCTCTTCCCATGCAGCCTATGCAGGCCGTGCTAGAATCACAGAATGCCTCAACCCAAACGTAGACAGCAACCAAAGAGCAGCTCATTGCAGGATTGGACCCTTTCTTTGATGCAACACAGTAAAAATTAGACTTGATAGAGCATAGATTGAGGAAGAAATGAATAAAAAGACATGAAATTTTAATCTCACATAGTGACGTTGCCCCCAACATTTTGTCTTGGACTGAGTGTCATTTAGGAGCTTTTCAGTGGCAGTGTGAAAAGCAACAAGGGCTGGAAAATAAGAAGGAATCCCATCCATTACATGCTGTAAGGATTACAGGGGTAGAACAAAAGAATAAAAATATCTACATTATTAATATGTACAAAAATATTTCCTAAAATATGAACCATAGAAAGAAAATTGTGGCTTTACCCAGCAAAACTTACCCCAGATGAGAGCTTATTACCCTCATGACCATGCCCACAGAGAACTGTGACGGTTAGCAAAAGCGTAAACTTTTCACATATCCCCAGATAGCGAATATCTGAGCTTTTTTAAAAAGTATGAATTCTATTTAAGCAAATACTTTCATGATGTAAGTTAAAACTATGTCTAGTTCAGGATCCAGATGAGCAAACATTTTCATTATTAGGTTAAAAGAGAAAAAGTAAGAAAGAAAATTTGTAAATCACGAAGTAATTAAATGATTACGCCTGCTTCTTTGATAGATATGCAAACCAATATGATTTGTAACTCTTGGAGGTGTTAGAAAATTCTAACTAACATGGGTTTTAGTGTGATTAAGTTAGAAGACTAATTTTATTTCCATCTATCACTCACTCTCTTTCAGAACGAGCCTAAATAAAATATAAAATAAGAAGCTAACCAAGCAAAGTCTAGTAAAGAAAAAGAATGCGTTCTTTTTTAAACGTCTCACATGGAATAAAGTAGTATTTCATGCATTTTTTGAGAACAGAGATTTAATAAAGAGCTACAGGTATCTTTTTTATGACTGAATGAAGCTCTAATAGGAAGCAGGTTAAGAAGTTAAACCAAAGTAACAATAGCACTGCAGTGAAAGAGGCATGTTCTTTTTCATGCACATTGTTCCCCCTCGGAGGCCTGTCACTCAGTAGAATAGATGTACTTTGACTCATGGGTGGCGATGTACAGCCTAAGCTTAGCCTGAATCCTCTCCTAAAGGCTGAGTCCTGCAACCAGATCCTGACAACTTCCCTGCAGCACTATAGCATGTTTCACTAATATGAGCTGATAGGATTAGCAGCAGGCAGCAATTACAAACTCTTCTTTGTGAGTCCTGAAGAGTTTTGATTTCTGTGTCAACTGATGCTATATTTCAGATATCTTTGCTGGTAAAACCTAAACCTTGAGTATTGAGATTAGATTCACATAGTCCAAGGCAACAAAACAATAAAGGATACTAAATTGTTCAAATTGAAGTATGCCTATACTGCTTTATTCTACAAGTAACACACCCTCCACCCCCCTCCAATTACTGGGACCATTCATAATATAGTTGGCTGGGAATACTGCTAAAACCTCTAAAGCAAGATTGTTATCAGCACTTCTGGACCCATTCCCCAGTCTAATATCCAAAGTAGTCTAATAGTCAAGGAAAAGTTTTGGAGTCTACTTGACTCTGAATAGATTTTTATCCTGGAAGTAAAACTGTGTTCACTTGTGAGTTTTTCATATTGAAACTAAGTAAAATTTAAGAAGAAGAAGAAGTAAATAAACAGTACAAACATTCAAACTCTCTTGATCAAGGCTGCACACAAACTGGAAATGAAACAGGAAAAAGCATGAAAGGAAACTAGTGATGCTATCTTAAATCTATGTGAATATTCACTAAGATGAAGAACACTAGTTTGTATTCCATCAAACCTTAGTTTAACTGAGTTTTTTCTGTAATTGACAAGCATCCATGGGTAGGCTTGCATGAAAATAACCTAGATATTGCCTTTACACTGTGCGAGGGCCACACAAAAATGGCTTAGCTTGGGGTGGCTTCCTCAGGTGTCTGCCTTTGCTCTACACCATGGCAGGTGAGCCAATTACTTTCTGTATTGTTGACATCTGAATCATCAGAAATCTACCTTAAATTACTGTGCTGTAACCTGTGATAGCCATGCATGAGCCAACCAGCTCCCTGTGCGTCCATGAACTGGGGCAGATAGCTGGTAACTTCACCAACCAGTCCCACCTGTCAGTCACAACTCACAGTAACATTTATGCAGCTGAGTACCTCTTCAATGAGTGTACCTTTAAGTGGAAATTGAATGAAGACTTCTTCAGGCTTTGATAGAGAAGCCTTGAGGGGGCAGTCTGAAGATGTTACTACCTCGCAGCTTCCTCCTTCACTCTCTACTTGTATTTGCTTGGTCAAAATTGAGAGCAATAATGACATTGGGTTTGCACAAATATGCCAGATAAACATGCTATGGAGCTGAGGTGCAGGTCCGTATTCCTTTCTGCTGCCTATGTTGCCGGATCATTAAAGGGTGCAGATCAACACCTGGGGCAGTAACAATTTCAGCCCTCTAATATTGATCTGCTGTCAAAGACAGAGACCTAAATTTAAGGACACAGTCAAAACATGGAGTCATCAAATTTAAGCTGGTATGTCAGTGTATGGAATGGTATTAAAATAATCTTCCATTAAGCCAGTGCAAGTTTTTATACAGACCTAGCATGCATTAGTTTTAGAAAATTAATCCTAATATATTGGGATGGAACAATTTTCAGACACAAAATGTCAAATTATACATTGCTGTTCCCTGAATGCCTTCATAGGACCATTTGAATTAGGATCCTTGGCAAAACTATTGTGAATTTGCATCATTCATGCAATTCACATTCACATTCCAGTCTGCTATTTCAATGATAGTTCCTAAATCTTTGAGACTATAATAGAAATGAGAACTGTGGAGTTTTAGCTTTCTTGCACAATCCAGCCTTCTGTAACCCTTGCTTAGAAATGAAGTGAGTTTGCCAGAACAGTAAGATGAGATCCTGCCTTTATTTCAGTTTATTAACACCTTGTTCTTTGAACAATGAAACTACTTGTGAGTAAAGGTGTAAAACTTGAGCACTGAATATAAACCAAAGTATTTAGCCTGATGTGTTTTAGATAAGCAAGCAATATTTTCTTCATTTTGCCTATATATCTAAAGTCAATGATATCAGTTTACAAGAAAATCTGTAAAAAGAAACCTCATCATATTTTCCAAAGGTTGTCATTTTCTCTCTTGGATGTATGAAAAGGGTATCTTGGCAATAAGTTTCTTAAATCTATAAGGCTGTGTTCTTTGAAAGTTGGTACAACGACCTCAGTGATCGGTTAAAATTATAAGCTAAAGCTAATGACTCTGATCCCCTTATATGCAATTTCATTTTAGAACATTGCATTAGTCTCATTTAGTACCTAAAATACACAACTCTGTGCATGTCTGTCTGTATATCTGCCCATTTATCATGCAGTATCTGCTTTACGACAAGAATAGTGACATTTGGAATGTACCAAACATACTTATCAGAAACTTAATATGGCTTCCACATAGTACAGGAGTTTCTGGGACAAACAAGTTGTTCTTGACAGCTTGGATGTATGAGAAATCTGTCACAAATTATCCATTTCAAAAGGAAGCCTAGACATATCTTGTTGCATTTCCAGAAATGGAACAAAGCAATACTTTATGGTTAAGAAATGGATGTGAGCCAGCAGTCAGTACCCTAAGGTGAAAAGTCGGATCTGCCTAGCAGTTCCTCAATTTCCAAGCAAGTCTTCCAGCTCCAAATAATGAACAAATGAAAAAATAAGTACAGCTTTAATTCTTAGTAATGAAGAGGCATGCTCATCTCAACTGAATCCTGCAGTGTGCTCTGGGCAAAGCACTCCCTGAGCATGGCATAAAGAAAGCACTCAATATAACAACTGAAGAAACCTGCAACAAATCTAAAGTAGCCTCTTATTTCTATACAGCTGTAAAAGCTCTGCAGTAAGCCCCTGAAAGGGAACATTTATGTGTTTTATGTTAATTTAAAATGCTTGAAAGCAGTCAAAAGGGAGGCTTAGACCTGAAGAAATCCCAGTCTTAAACCCCCCTTAAGCCAGGGCATGTCTATGATGCTGCTTTTTTTTTTAACAACTGCAATTCTTTTGTTACTTCTGAAATGTTAGGTATGTTTCATGCAGATTTGTTTTTTCCTATCACCTTTTACGGGCTGAGTCAAAATTTTCTCAGCATCCCTAGAAATCATAATAGCCTGGCATGCTTTCCAGCCAGGACCTAATATTCTTCTGTTCTTTGTGTATGGAAGCTCCTGTGCCCATGAGTCTGTGCGTGGTGAGCATGAAATGCGGGTGGAAGCCCTTCATAGCACGTTCCCACTTCAATTCCCAGTCCTTGCCAAGAGTCTTTTGGCAAGAGCCTCTTGGCAAGAGCTGTGAATTTGTCAGGTTTTCAGATGGAGCAGCAGTGGCCAAGCTTTCTTAGGTTCTCTGTGTGAAATCCAAAGGAAGCCAGTGCAATGCTCCTCCGTTGCAGGATTGGGATCAAGACTGGAGGCTTATTCTATAGGAACTACACTAACTGGAGACCAAGGCCATTGTGTTTCTTGTCTCTGACAAGTCTCAATGTCGTACATCCCTTTTTCTCAAACCTGTGAAATTAGGAAAGATTGCTTTTCAAAGACCTAACACTCATTGGAAATCTGTATACTGAAAGCTATGCAATCTCTGTCAGCTTGTGCAGAATTACTGTAAGCAGGGGGTTTGTCCTTTGATTAAAAATCACTTGAACTAGGAGGAATGTTTTACTTTTTTCTCCCGTGAAGTACCAACCATATTAATGATACTGCCTGTAGAAATGATAGTAGTAGTGAAGGGACAGACCTGTTCAAATTCACATAGATATTCTGCTGAATCCAGCTGGCCAGCAGCTCCTGAATTCAGTAGTCGATTTTATACCAATGAGAAGGTTAATGGACTGTTTTCTACTCCTTTCCAGGAGCAAATGTCAGCCCTATGGAGGTCCATTGCTCACCAGGACTCGATCTGGAGTCCTAGAGTCTGGCACAGGAAGACTAATAGACTAATGCATTAATTCACTGAGCCTCTCTGCCCTTGGACTGGTTGTGCGTTTTTTAACATGAACTATAGCAGCAATGGTATTCAATCATATCTTCATTTACCTTCCAACTATGATTTCAGAATGCATATAAAAATCTCCATATACTGATTATTTCCATCAATATAAATATAAACTACTGCAGAAGGGCAAGGGAGGAAAGAGGAAGACTTTTGGATTCAACTAATAAACATAAATGCACTAAAACATGAACATCCCAGCTGGCTGAATCCCTGAACAACTAATTAAAGTGAAGCCTTGTTTAATTTTTCCCAAGAATGATCTGGTTTGGCTATCTGCCAGCGGTAGGTAAACGAGGGTTTGCCTGTGTTTTTTCCATTGCGTAGAGGATAGTTTGTGCTTAGTCACAGAGCTCATGACCAAAAGTACTTCTCTGACCACTCTCTGAATATGACTACTCCCAAAATTATTCAACATAACTGGACAGTGTCACAAACAGAATAGGTGGTATAGGCAAGGTGATATTTTTATTGGGATGAGCATCTATTCTCTATATGCTGGGGAATAAAGTATGTTTGATATTAGGTCTGTGACCCAGAGGAAATAGAAGAAGGGCACTGTTTAAGAGGTACATTAGTGGGTGAAGAAGGAGATGAGAAGACAAAACTACATCCACGGGCCAGCCATGAGTAAGGAAAATGGGAAATGACCGAAATTTTGGCTTTGCTTCTCCATGCCCCAGGAAGCAGATTTGAGTTGATGCATTACAGAAAGCATGTTGTATCCTTATTCCTACCAAAGGATATTACTTACTGGCTTGAAGTATGGAGAGCGCAGGGGAGGAATCACACCTTGTCCAAGTGATACAGCTTTGAGGCTTCAGTGTGCAGCAACATCACTTGCACAGACAGCTGATCTTTGTGTATGAATCTTTCAGGTCACAATGGAGAAATAGTGAAAATGAAAAGAATAGGTATAAAAACTGTTTCACATGGTATCTTGGCTAGTTTGCTTACAGTGACATTTTAAAAATCTGAAATATGAGAAAAACCCCAAACTCTTTTGAACTAACCATGCAAAATTTTGCACTTTAATCCTTTTACTTTCAGAGCGGCCCACAGCTTCAGTTGAGGTCAAGTCTATCAGAAACCCAGCAGCTCCCTTTTTGTTATGTCAGGAGAAATACCTTAAGATATAATTACATTATAAATAGCTAAAACAATCAGGGAGTCGGTGGTGAAAAAAAAAAAAAGAGGATGTAAATTAGTACATCCTAATTGAATTGTTCATTTGCTTTTGACTGTTCTATGGTATAAGCAATAGGGTAAATCCTTTTTCATCATGCAGGATGAAAGTTTATTTGAAGTTGGAGTCTATAGCTGCCTTTTCACAGTAAATTGACCTTGTTCCGTGCAGCCAATGTCATAATGCTCTGCTTTATCTAGGCTGAGAGAGAGAAAATCGCAAATTGCTTCTGCATGATTAGTTCTGCCACTTCAAACGTGTTTCTTCCGAGTTGGCTTCCACACTTACTGCTAGAGATATGTGCCGCTGGGAAACCCTAATCTGTCTCTGAACTCCTCTGATTTAGTAACCCTTTACCAGCCAGCCTCTTATGTCAGTGAAATGACTTTTTTTGAGAACAATAGATACAGTATAGAAAAAATGAAGAAACTTTATAAAATATTCTCTCAAACCTCAGCCTAATTTTTACTCAGCTGTTTCTGGCTTAGCAGGCGGAAGTTGCTTCAGATCAGTGGAGTTTTCACAAATATGTATTTATTTGTGTTTTTATTGACAAAGCATTTTTCCTTTCTCTATAAGTTATGACTTAATGAATAAGTAAATCTTGTGGTTTTCATCTTAAAATAAAGAAAGATATTTACTTATGTGTGACCAACTTCGTATTTGAATATCTGGTGATTTGTTGATAATCTAAATGCAAAAATCTTCATTGTTGTTGGTTTTTCTGCTTACCAGCCAAAGGAGAAAAAAAAACAAGGCAAAAATTATTGCTGTGATGTACTCTTGGAAAAAAAAATTATTAACAGCCATAAAAATTCATATACAGCAGGATTAAGTTACTGCATGTTGTTCCAGCCAGGAGATAACCATTAAAAACACACTTATGGTTGATAAAATACACATAGGTAGCAGCACAACTTAGACTTTTAGAACTACAATTAGTATTTTTGTCTCCAAATATAGATGCCAAGGAAAATATATATTTATGTTCGTACCAGAAATTAATGTCACTACTTGGTTTCTCTTTGGGCAGAATGTCTGTACGGCCATAACTTTACAAAATTAAGACCCAAAGCAGCAGAAGGTCAATAATTCAGACTCAAACTGCTTTTCCTCCCTGCTAATTCTTCCTGGTACCACACCTGCTACATCATCACAGCGAGAGAGTCATGGTGAGTATCCACATACAGAAAATCAAGTCCATGTTCTGGCTATCCAGAACAAAGCCATAGGACTGCAGTGCTTGTGTGATCTATTGTGCTTGAACAATTGGAACCATTTGCATTTAGAAATTAATCGTTTACGTGTTATTTTGCTCCTAACATGAGCATATAGGGCTGAACTCTGTGTGTTGTGCTATGCTTAGCTGTATTAACATAGTTCTTATTCACAAGGGCTTTATTTTGTTAGCACTAGAAAAATGAAAGAACAAAAAATTAAAAATATGCCATGACCAGCCATAATTTTCATAGCAAAAAACCATTTTAAATATTTATTTTTTAATACAAACCAATCATTGCAGTTGATTTACTCCTAAAAACCCAGAGCTGGTTAGTACATCGCTTTATGAATTACAAGCGTCTAGTGATTTTTTTTTCTTGGTGAAGTAGAGCAGCAGTAACAAGCTGAACATGACAGGTATTTAAAAATAAATTGCTTGATAAAAAAAATGAAGAAGAGAAAAATGCCAACTTCATGTGACAAGACTCATGCTGAAGCAGTGTTTTCAGATTTTTTTGACCAAAGAAGGATATAACAGTTTAAAGGTGAAAAGGAGTATGGGGAATCTGCTACCTGACAAATAAGTCTACGTATCAAAAGATTTTGCTAACCAGTCTGACACATAAATGGCACATGATGTCAACTTCTATTAAAGGCTTTATAAATGATGACAGCCTGGAGAAACAAGAATTGTTTTCCAGGAAAAGAGTTTCTGTTGAATTCTATATATTATTCCCAAGCATTAGAAACACATCAACAACAACAGTGCAGTCAGGAACCAAATCAGTTTTACAATCACTGGTCTTGTTTTCTATGCATAGGACGGGGTGCCAGGAAGATTTTAATCCTAGATCCTCTTGGAGTCTCTCACTGTTGTGAAAAACACATCAGATATTATATACATTTCCATAATGATATCTTTCCAGGAATTTGTAAAAGTAAATTAAGTACTAATGAAAGTATTATTTGTTACGGTGTATCAACAGGTTGAATGGAATTTAAGGGAAAAAAATCTAACACAGAGCAGTTAATTTATCAAAACTCTTGATTTAACAAAGATTTTGAATTCACTTCAGAGGAAGAGACAGCTTTGCTTACTGTGGCAGTTACAAAACTGTGGGCTATATTTCAGTGCAAATAAATTGGTTGCATTATTCCTATGCAATTGCTAAACTGTGCAGATAATGACTGTAAACATAGAACAGAAAATTTCTGCATACTAAGGTCTGTATAGTAAGACCTTTTGAATGAAATCTCTTGGGAATGTCCCATTAATTCAGAGAAGATTCCATTATGTCCTTACAGGATAACAATAAACGGAAGCATTTGTATTTTGTAGTATTTCATCAACAACCACCATGACTTTTTAACTAAATGTAGAACCTCCAACAGGCTGCACATCAGAAGTTCATGGCAGTTAAATTTTCCATATTTCAAGATCAGATAAGAACAATTTGTAGTCTCCCTGAGGACATGAGAAAAATAAATTCCCATCCTCTCCAAAAACATAGGAAGAAATATTTTAACAACTTCATCTGAGTAATTTCAGAACAAACTTCAAAGTGAACACTAAACATAGCATGTTCAGAAGTCCTTATAGACCTTTTGGTTTTCTCTAAGTTGCTATTGAAATGGCAGTCCTCAAACACTGAACTCATTCCTGTCTTTCACTCTGCCAAATATTATTATTATTATTGTTATTGGTTTTGTTGTCACTTGCCCAGATATAAGGGTAACACCATAATTCAAGAAATTCAGTTAAGTGCAAGGTGCAAGGTACACACATTTCTCAAAGACCACCGAGCACCTTTTAGAAAGGCCCCTGCATCTAAAAAGATCAAATCCCTTACCCTGCTGATCATGCACTGTCCCCTTACCTGGGCAGCATGCACACAGATCACACAATCTCTGCCTACTAACAGTAAACATACAAAAGTCATCCAGCTGTCAGAAACAAGAGAGAGGCTTGAGTCAAGTCTCAGAGTGGAACTTGTCTCCTTCATCACTCCCATCCCTGAAAACACAGAGACACCTTGCTGGAGGGAAGGTGGAGTGGAGAAGTCAGTGCAAAATTTCTTGTTGACACAAGCTGGGAACAGAACCAGTATGATCCCACAAAACAGAATATATGTCTAAACAGGACTTTGTGCTATATGTTAATACTTTATGACTTTACTAATGTCCGCGAATAACTTTTGTCCATACTAGTAACAAATCCAATTAGGCTCAAATGTAGTTATTTAGCTAGCCACACAGGTGGATTGATAAAGAAGAGTAACAAAACACCTATGCAGTCTTTGCAGTTTTGCTTTCTTGAGTGAAAAAGTGTGTGGGTGAGGACAAAACATTATTTTTGTTACTGTTAATGAATGTGTAAAATACATCAACGGCCTGACATTTGCTCTGGACTGTAGATATGTACATCGTAAAAAAGATTCAGAACATAACACAAAAAAGAAAGAATTCCAGGGAAAATCATGTTTTTGAGGCAGTAGGTTTTCAGTTTCTCTGGGTTATATCTTGTTCCTGGTTACATGGCTAGAGGATATCTGGTGACCAATGAAGGAATTCTAAAGAATGAAAAGCAGACATCAATTTTTTAGTATTTTGATGGAAGAATTTACTTTATCCAAACCAGAATAGTTCAAAATCAATAAGTTTTCCTGATTTTTTTTTTCTGTATTAGAATACCATCATTGAAAGCAGTGCATTGAAATGTAGTATTGCTGGCATATCCCTGCTATACATCGATACTTACTACCCACCTACATCAGTGGACTTCCTAGATAGTTGGAAAAGGGGATAACATGTCAGAAAGACTCAAAACTGTCATCTATTATTAGTACCAACCCACAGGTCCTCTGCTTCAGGCTACAGAATTCAATAATGACAGTCCAGTCCCTCCTTCACTTATGTGTGTTTGGTTGTTCAAGGCGTTCTTAGAAAACAAACAAAAAAAGATTT
>NW_009260600.1:3298185-3331247 GCF_000687185.1 Egretta garzetta
CATTCCTGTTCTTAAATGGGTGAACTGGATTAAGACTTCCACACCTGTATTGAAGAAACTAAACATAATAATTCTTACTTACACAAATACAGAGAAATCACAGCTATTGTGTTTTGATTTGACAATATGTCCCTCTGTGACAGAACTTGATGGGGTTTGTCTTTTTTTTTTTGCCTAGCTCATCATGAATGAAGAAACAACCATGAAATAATAAAGAAATCTACAGGATTTCCAGCACTGAGATCTTTCTGCACATTGGGACTTCCATGTAGACTAGTAATTCAGGAATTCAAGCTCCTCTTGGTTTATAATAGCCTAATAATAAATAGAAAAGTGGGCAAGGTCCATGCTGTTTCTTGAATGTCAGTCATTTTAGTCAATAGCAGGAATTTACAAACGTGGTGGAACAACACCACATCTATTTTTAGGTAAGCAAAAGGTGTCCTTTTAAAGGGTAGCAGTGCTTGCTCTTAGAGCAGTTAGATATCCTCCGGCAGGTAAAAATGCAATGTTAACAGGCTACCTATTAGCCATCACTAATCAGCCTGAGCTGAACCTGGAACAGAACTGAACTTCTTCACAACTGTAAAGTACTGAGGTTTAGTGTGGAGTACAACTTGTTTGATTACGGTGAGAGATATCAGGTACAACATGTAGATCTGAATCTGGGACAAAAATATTCTCTGCTGTTGAGTGCTCATAAATTACATTTTGCTTTGGGCCCTTTTCTACTAACATTAAGATTGTGAAGCAGTTTCCTTTCAGTGTTCAAGACTGATCCCCCTGAGTGAGTAAAGATTCTATGGTATTCTGTAACAGTGAATTTTTCCAGGTGGAATTGCATCTCCTTTATTTTTGAGCACGCCTGACAATCATAAATCCAACCACAAACAAAATTCAAGTGTTTCTCCTGTTCTCATATCAATACCTTCAGAAATGAGAACATATTTGAGGCAAAAAAAAAGATATTTTTCTGAGGTTTGTGCATTTAGGCTAACTGAACTGAGCTGTAACTCTGGGATGAAAGGGGAGCCAGGTGAGATAAATCTAATGCTTGTATGCTTTCAGCTTCAGCATCATTACTAACTTTCTTAGAGCTCTAATAACTGCCCTTGATCCCTGTTACCAGCTACAGCTCTCTTAAAAACAACTGAATTAGGACCTTTAAAGTGCAAGGAACACTTACAGTTTCAAACATAACTGTACTTTATAAATTTACACATGACAAATTTCATCTGATACAGTTCATTCTTCAGGTTTATACTAATTAATATCTACATTTGCTTTTCCGCCCCTACATTTATGACTGGTGACTTCAGCGATCACTACAAGATGCTCTCCACACTCTTTGTACCACCAGGCTGAACACAATCTTCAACAGCAAGGCAGGTATCACATCCCTGTTTATGGAAGTTCTGGGGTTTTGCCCATGGCCCTGGACATTTCTAGACGGACCTTGCCTTCCGCTGATCACAAGCAAACCTTCAGCTGCCTTTGCAGCACTGCCTTGCCGCGCACACAGCAGTGGCTGGGGATCAAATCAACACTCTGAAAATCAGCACTCCTTCCTCAAGTGCTAAGTAGAGCCTTTATGCAAACTGAATAACTCTAATGGTGAGGATATCCTCAATGACCTAACTCCTACTTGTGGATTGAAAATTGGGCCTAAGAAGGCCAATTGCCAGATAATGCCGTTACTGGGAGGCTTGTGTACAAACTGAAAGGTTGAAGTGCACCCTTTCAGCACCAGGATTCATTCCCAGCAGGGCTGCCCTCCTCTCCCCAGCTGACGCCTGTGGCAGCACCGGTGCTGGGGGCTCTCAGCATTCACCTTCCCAGAGAGGCTTAAAGGAAAAAGAAAAAAAAAAAAAAAGGTGAGGGAGCAACATGTCACCTCACACTGTGCTGTGGTCACTTTAGCTGAGCTGTGAAGCACAGCTCTTTTGAATGCAGAAAGTTCCTCTGATAACCCTGTCGGAGAGTGATATGGGAGGATGAGGCACGTCTCAGAAATGCGCGACTTTTAAGCCATTGGCACTTTAAGTTTTGCTCCCTGTTTTAACTCTTGGTAACTGCTGCAGTCTAGATTGCCTGCGTGCAAAATATAGATTTATCACAAATAAGGGTTCACGTATCTCCAGGGGAAAAGGGATCCAAGTTCATGCTTTCGGAGTGACTCATGGTCTTCGGTTTGCCTTTGGGTTTTGTTACCACAAAAAGGCATGTGCTAACTATCAGCACGCGCTGCGCACCCTTCCTCTGAAAACAGCTCACTGTTAAACACCTAATGTTGGGCATCCAAAGCCATGCTGAAAAGTCTCCAATATTTCTATAAATTCAGTTAAACCTGAGTAACAAAACCTGATGTCACTGAGGTAGACAGGCTACGTCTGTACTGTCATTTTAGTAGTTCAGTCATTCATTGAGTACTGTCATTTTGCCTTACAGGCGGTACTGAAGGATCACCCGTGTTATTTACAGGTAGCTTCTTGCTCTTCCTCCAGTCTGAAACAAAGCAGCTCGTTCTGCAGGAGCTAGCTCTCTGTGATTGCAAGCGCAACCACTGAAGGCAACCTAGACACAGCCACAACAGCTCTGTCTTACTACACTGATTTCCCACGAGTTTTATAGCAGTGGGCAGCCATACTTCTGGAGACAAAGGTCTGTTCCATGGACAATCAATGGCAAAAGGCAGATGCCACCAGAATGAACAATTCAGAGCATGGAGGGCAGACTTTCCTCTGCTGGAACCCTAATAAAGGTAGAAAAGCTAAGTATTGGATCTTAATTCTCCCTTGCATAATAACAGTAAATTTTCCAGGCCAAGAAACATAAACCAATAAAATCAGATTTTCATACTACTTTCAGATTTTAGATTATGCTTTATACATCAAAATCTTATTCACATTATTGGAAGCTATGACAAAAAACAAATCTTAGAAAGAATTACTCTGTTTCAAATGGGCAACTCCTATGTCATTAATGCTGTATGAAAACTGTCTTGTCATGACCCAGCTGGAATTGTTATGCTTTCTTAAAATGAAAAGGGAAAGGAAGAGTTCTGGATTGTATTTCAGTCCCATCAATGTATTCCAGCCCTGTTAGCAGCTAGTTCTCTGACCTTGCTCATGCCACTCAATGCCTCGGTTGCTCAGTTTCCTTTTTTTATAGTGGATGAAAACACTGAGGTTTATAAAGTGCTTTACAAACTGTATTAACCCAATTAATATTGCTTAACATTTTTTATTAATCTCTATTATAACATATTTACTCTCCACTGTTCTAAATTGATGTGAATTTCTTAAGTTTCATAAAATGAAAAGCAACAACATTAGTTACAACTGAAATGGAGTCATATTTGCCTTGAACACTTTAAAGACCCGCTATCTGTGGAGTCACTTACATGGCCCTCATCACGATTATATCTTAGCACTTAGCAATCACTAATGGTTTTTATCCTCTCACTACCTTTCTGAGATAGGGCAGGATTGGTGTTATCTCCGTTATTCAGGTGGAGAAGTGAGGTCCGCGTTAACCGAGAACAGAGTCACATCACACATTTGTGCCTGAGTCAAATCTGTCACAGATGTGTGCCAAAACGGTCTATCTGGTAAGGGCTCTTGCGCTTCTCAGAACAGCACAGATCACAAAGTCGAGGACAAAGTATGTGATAGCCAAGGACAAAGCCTTCTTGGTCAAGGATAACATACTTCCAGATAAATCCAAGGCCTGAAAATTGTTAGGAAATGCTAGAAAACTTGGTAATGAAAAAGCCACTTCCATTAATATAATGTTTCGACACTTCCTGACTTTCAGTCAGTGAAACCAGCTGTTGTCCACTACGGCCTTGGAATGCACCTGCTCGCAAAAGGTGGTGGAGGCTGAAGGCTGGTGCCTTCCACCCCTTGGGGCTACCAGCTAACCAGCCCTGAGGCAGTGAACAGCCACACTAGTTCACTTTTAATGTTTCACCATTTGCTCCCCAGGAAATGCTGTGCAGGCTGCTGAGAGTCATTGTCCCAGGCTAGCTGCAGAGGACACTTCTTCATGGTCTTTAGGGAACAGGCCAGATATGTTATATTTTTTCTTTAACAAAAAGCTTAGATTCTGGAGCAAGATATTGGTGACACTTTGTATAACACCCTGTCCTGCTCTGCTTAGTCACCTTCGTCAGATATTCAGAAACACTGGCCATGGTGTTTGAACTCCCTAATCTAGCTCTGTTATCCTCCATCTGGGTTTGATCCAAAGCCTATGGGTATTATTCCACCGGCTTCAATGGGCTCTCCATCAAGCAGCTGAATTTTCATCTAAACACACATTACTGCCCTTAAGGTTATAATTCCAATACATTTGACTTGTATAGAAAACCATAGGTTTAAACGGGTAGAAGTAAAAAAAAAAAACAAAACAAAAAACCAAAAAAAGAAATAAAGAATTTATGCTGAAAAGAAAATCATGTCTGAATCTCACTATGTATGGATTTGCATAGTGCTTATCTCAGGACTGTAAATAAAGATATAAGTAGACATTACATTGGAGGTTTCTCTTAGTTGTTAAAGACAGACTTAATCAAATACATTACTTCAAGAACAAATAGGAAGTCAGCCAGGGAATCTGTGTGGCATGTAGTCCTGCACCCATTTCGTAGCTGCAGACTCAGTTGTCAGCTTTACTGGCATAAGTTTTGTGAGTGAAAGGTTGGTGATTAGCTTGGGACTGGAGGGAGACTTTTTGTTTTAAAGTCAAACCAATTTGCTCATACGCGATGACAATGCAGAACATATGTTTATTTTGAAACAATCAGCCACAAGTGGGTGGTTCACAGAAGTATTTCCAGTGTGTGTCTATAAGGATGATTCAAATTTAAGGTTTTCCTGTAATAGTAAAACCAGGAATGTATAAGGTCTGTGTGTGCCTGGTTAAAAAGATTGCTTTTTTTTCTTTTTTGAAAGAAGCACAAAATGTCTGCCAAGCTTAAAAATGATGCGGATCATGTTTCTGTGTCTGTTAGGTGGTGCTTACCAGGCAGTCTGGCTCTTGTCAGTGATTCTTCAACCGCTTTGCTGTGGTGGAATTACTGTAGAGAGTTAGGAGCTGGGGTTGGTGGGAGGGATTCTTTGTCCCAGTTGCATTTAAAATTACGTCTAATCTTATCAAGGAGCTCGTCATTGTTTCTGGCTGCCCATAGCAGGTACAGTACTGCTTTTGTTCAGGTCTGTTGCTTTACCAAATAAAGGCAAGAACTGCTTGCTTTTCTCATACAAGTAGTCCAATTGATTTCTGCAGGAATACTTGCATAAGTAAGGCAAACAGGATTTGGCAATAAAATTGATTAAAAAGAATCTGAACACAACATTCTTCCAGAGGAAGTATATGCTGATTGAAAAGTGTTTAAAGAGACAGGTAAAATGAATAGATATGATTAAAATTTAGATGCCAAGTATGTCTAAAGCAAGTGGAAGCATGAAAGACTATGAAATAAGGAACAAAATCAAAACAGCAAGCAGACACTAAAAAGTTTTCATCATCAAAAATGAAAAACATTTTATCAAATGGCAAGGTTTTAATTTAAAATTATCTTTGAAACCTCTGAATAGGCAGCAGAATATCTAGCAAGGTGTATAAATGCATAACAAGTATTTTCCCCAAACTCTTAAGGATTGCATGTGGTTTCACTAAAAATTGTGAGTGCCCCTGAAGTGTAAAATATCTCTTCAAGTGCTTGTATGTGGATTTGAATATTTAATTTTTTGTATTCAGCTTGAAAACTCCGGCCTCCCTAAAACTGAAAAAATATTTGCTTGCCTCCCAAGGGATTTATGCACTTAAAACAAAACCCAAACAGACCAAAAAGAGCATGCAGATGTAATGCCTGCTTTTTGCACTTCTTTTCCAGTAAAAGTTCCTGGATCTCTTTTTGTATTCATCAGATATTTAATCTTTAACGGCTAGTTCCTCAGCTGGCATCATTTATTTTCCCTAGCTGGAATTGCTGCAGGCTTAATAAGAAAGTAGGTGTCGTAAGTAGTATTTATGCCTTCATTTTAAAAACTTGCCCTGACCAGTACTGAGCAAATTATTGACATTGTAATACTAACACCAAAAGAAATAATACCAAGAACAGACCACCAGTGTCAATAAAGATTCCAAGTTAAATCAGACAGAAATAATTGGTATTAAGTTTTAATGGAAACTCTATTCATGTCATTTTATAATTAAGATGCAAAATGTAACTTGTTCAAGCAGGCTCCATTTAACTTCATGAAAGAGATGGTGAATTAGCCAGGGCTGTTTGAAGATGTATAACTCATCCCAACAAAAGTTATCAAGCATTTTAAAGGAGCTCAGGAAGAACCAAAATCTAAGTAAGTTAACAGAATTTAAGGGTCCTGTATATCTAACAGTTTTTCTCAAAATTTTAGCATGTGTATGGTTCATCAAAATTTGGTGATATGTTTCCTTAGAGAAAAGCAAGCACTAGAGTTCCTGATCAGTGTAGTTAGGTATCTCTGCAAACAGCTCCACAACAACTTTGCTCAGAGCACAGTGCTGGTTATTAGCACAGCAACACTTATGTTGGAACAACAGGTTATGAAATATCACTGATAATTGATCAGTTACAAAAAAAAGGGGGTTTCTCACCCTTCAAGACCATATACATAACTTCAGATGGTTTTTTGAGACTCTCAGATTAGGAGCCTTGTCACCCCATGCTCTCTATTTAGAGTCAGTGTATACAAAATTGTACCTTGAAGATTTTCCCCTGATATTACAGGAGCCTACAGTTAGGTGGGTCCTAAATCAAGAGCTTCTTTTAGGAGCCTAAAATTCAGTGGAATAATTCCAAGTTTTACTGACAAAAAAATAAAATGAAGAAATGTTCAGCTATAAGAAGAAATGTTCAGCTATAAGAAATGTTCAGAGATTAGGACTGCTGAATTAGAAGAGGAAATAGATAATTTGTGACAACACAGGCAATACTGTAGGGAGAAATGGCAGTGTATTTTCTCTCACAAATAGATCAACAATGAATGATCTAGACAACGATCAACAAGCATATAAAAGGGGGAGGGGGAGGTAAGTAAATTAGAACAAATTCGAAGAAACTATTTGTGCAAGAGATTACTAAAATAAATATCTGAGTATAAGCAATAGACATAGTAGGTATGGATAATGAGAATTTCTGTAGCTATACCAGACAGGGAGAAAAAAAGATAGCACTCTGATTTCATGGTATAAGCCAACCACTACTTGACAACAATGTGTTGAGGAGAGGCTACCTCCAGTTGTTCACTGGTGTGCTTTTTGATAGTCCCATAAAATAGAACTAATTAATGTTTTGGGGTCCATATACAAGACCTACAGGTTTGGTTTACTGTACCAAGTGCAATAAAAGGTACAGTAAATGTATGCATGTCCATGTTGTTTTGTTCATCTTTATCTCAGCTGACTGTTCCTGACATTGTTACCAAGTGGAGCATAGGAAGACATTTTCTCTTTGTATATGTTTTGAACAGAGAACACAACAACAAAACACCATGTCATGTAAAAACTTTTCTTCCTGGCTTGAATCTGTCTTAAAATTTTTATCAGAGAAAAACTAATTTTCTAGCAGCACAAGAGTGGCCTAGAAAGATCTTAAAATAATACTATGAACACAATTGCACCCATTTCCTAAAGAAGGTTTTTAGCATATCAGCTGCAAAATATTTTTAAATATCATGGTACATACATCAGGCGTAAATAGAATTCTACAGCTAAACATAAATTGCATTTCACTTAGTTATTATATTCCTATGGTAAATAACCGTTAGGATATATACTACTAGAAGACTTATTACTTCTATGCTCTTCCTGTTTCTTCAGTTGTTTTTCCCAAATAAATCTATAATGCCTTATAAGGACCCATCTGTGGCCCATAAAATTCAGTTTAATATTTTATAACATTTTACTGGTGGAAACACCAAAATTAGTCAAGCTTAAAGTGCTCAGCTATAGCTATTTAGGAAAACTTACCCTCAAACTTCATTTCAAAAGATGCTGGAACCTATAGATTGACCTCACTAAGCGTTTTTTCTGAATACCTGAAATCAGACCATGTTTATTTAGGCACCTAAATGAAGATTTTAGCATCTCACTTGTGGCTCCTTGAAATGTTGGCATAAGCTACTTTACCTGTCTGATACTTCACACTACTAGTCGATCCTAATTAAAATTGAAGAATTGTGAGTTTAATCTATTAATTGTGCTGCTCTGTGACTGGTAACACCTTGCATGTACAAAACCACCCAACAAAAAAACAGAGACAGATTTTTTTTGCTTCTATTACTTTTGGCTTCTATGTTTTTATGATGAAGACAGGGAGGCAGTGTTGCTTGCACCCAGTCTGATACACAAGATATCATCAAAGCCAATTTGATTACCATATGTTTAATTTTCCTGCACAAAACAATGACAACAGCGGATAATTTTTATATGTCATGTTAATTTGTCGTGGGTTTTTTTTGATCTCGGTGCTAATCATTACTTTTAAGTAACCTCAAGCCTCAGTTTACAGAGCGTGGATATTCATCTGAGGCTGAAACTGTATTTAGGATAGAAACTAGAATCCCTATACTCTCTGTGTATAAACTGAGTTCAGATAACTATAAACTCAAAACTGGATGTTGTTTATACAGATGTTAAGCAGGTCTCTTCAGAAATCTGAACTCATCTAAGCTGTGGCCCCTGAGTCATTTTGGACAGTCTCTACAGCACCCCAGCTCTGCATATTCTCTACATACTCTCTCTAACCAACTTGTGCTACCAGGACTCACTGACAACTGCCACTTTGTTATTTCTATCCCCTCATTTAAAATTAACCTGTGCCTTTGGCCCACTAGGCCTAGAAAAGCAAAGGAGAGTCTGAGTAAACTCAAGGGAACTTAACTTACATGGGCTTATACATCACCTGCACGTTTGGCGCCGTCTCTTAGCATGATGTCAGAAAATGAGCCAAAAAGAATTCCTGTCACTCGTTTGATGTTACAGGACATTTAGCGGGTGTTACTTTTAATATTGTGTCCAAAACAACCAGAGGGAGTGGCGGATCCAGGATAATCTCCTACCAACAGGTCTTTAAATATTCGCAAAGTGCCACTCAGTTCTGAAAAGAGGTGATGTAAAAATAACACCTTCTTATTCTGCACATCTGTTCTTTGTGCACATTCAGAGTTGGAGTGATATCTGCTGCCTGCAGAAACAAAATGTAAGCCTTACTGTGTTTTCCTTCTTCTGGTCTTGCAGAGCATGCACAGCGGAGAACAAGCTGGATCGCCCTTCCTTTCCACATTTCTAACTACAGGCAAGTTTTGTGTAAGTCTGCATATGTGTCACCAGATACAGAATCCAAGAATATGGTAAAGGACTGATGTGATTGAGACCATAATTTTACCACCAAAACTGGAAGTATTTCTAATGAAATATGAAAAGTATAAGCTAGCTTGAGAACTACATATATTGTTCTACATTAACAGTGGAAAACACTGTACAACAAATATAGATTTGGGGGATAAATCATAATCACCCATTCAAAAATTACTTTGTCTTAACCCTGACTGATGCAAGAGGAACAGTCTTATATTCCAGGACAGCTGTGGGCATCTGAAAGTGTTCTGCCCATAAAAGAAATCAATGCTAGGCATAGATTCCAAAATGTAAACAACTAATTGGCCTTGTTCACTTTTTGGTTTTCTCTTTCTTACTGTATGCCATTAATGATCTTATTAACAGAAACAAGCAGCTTTTCTTCAGGCCAGGCAAGACACCGAAAAGTGTTTTCGTCAATTACACAAACATACACGCAAAATCTGCAGTTAAGTCTAATTAGTTCATGTTCTGTTACAGGCTTAGTAATTATTAGCTCCTTTTCTGATTGATATTTTCAAGATCACTGCAATAATCATTATACAGAGCTTTTAAGGTAGTATTTAAGAATACAAATCCAACACAGACAATATATTCCTACTGGTATTTAGGCTTGTTGCCAATTTGCATCCTTTCTACAAGGCTGGCTTTGCACCAACAGAAAAGAAAGAAAAAAAGTTGATGTTTCAAAACCGAAAGTGTAAGTAATATCCAGCATTTTATGCAAAAGTCATTGAAAGAAAATTTTCAGTAACTTGTGAGTTTTAAAATATAAGGATTTCAAGTACCTGCAGGTGATTTTTGACATTAAATGTGTTTCATCTTTTTAATAATATATTTTAAATATGCAGTGCAGTGGGGGTTGGACTAGATGACCTCTAGGGGTCCCTTCCAACCCAAAACATTCTATGATTCTATGATTCTATGCAGAGTCAGATTCTCTTACCATAATATTGGTACTTCAAACTGTGATTAAAAAGAAAAATCCTGAACAAAGACTTAAGGTAAAAAAGACATAGAAATTAGTTTTAATATTGTCAACACTATTTGGGCTTTGAAAAGTCTTTTGGCCTACTATCCTTGCTTCCTTACCTGTAGCCCACCATCATCACAAGGAAATTCATACAACGTAAGCTTTTATTGAGGAGCAAGTGTTTTAAATAAAATTAAAGCAACCTGGACTAAAACCTACAGACATGAACTTGAGTTCCAGCCTTGTCTCCTTTGTTCACCAGCCAGAGAAGAGCCTGCCCTACTCAACATAACGCAGAGACATCTGGTGGCTGATGGACACACTGCAGAGAGGCTTTCCAGTCGGGAAAGCCAGAGGAAGTCCAGCAGTGACTCCCCTGGAGAGGCACCTTCCAGATTCTCCTGTAACCCTTGCTGCTGTGTGTTGTTTACCTGCCTGTACGTGGAGTCTACCAGCTTTGTATCACTCTCTGAGAGTCAATGGTTTTCCTTGGGTGCCCTTTGTGTGACAACCATGAGTAAAATTGGCTGTGGTCACTCTCAGTTCTCTGTAAAGCTCATGAACTAGAAAATGAGTCAAACCTCTCTCTAAATGAGCACCCAGCAGCATCAGTTTAAAGGAATCACAGTTTACTTCACACCCACGTGTCTTCCACTACCAAAAGTCCTTCTCTTAAAACATCTTGGGATAGCAGGTTCTTCACGACTAATCTTCACAGGCTCCTCTCTGGAGTGGGTGGCTACAAATTAAGCCAAAGACATCAAGCATCAAATGTTCACAGGAGCAGGAAAGAAGAAGCCAGACTTCAAGAAAAAATACATAACTTCTCTCTCTCTCTGAACACACCCCTAGACCATTTCTGGTCATTCATACTTCAATTCCTCAGTTCAGCGAATAAAATCTTACTTGCCAGAAATTTTAGAGGTAACATCAGAATCTTTGGGGAGGCAGAATAGCTTTTTTTGATTTACAGAATGCAACATTTATTTTGGTTTAAAGTAAAATAATTTTAAAGTATATTTATTCCAACCAAAATATAAACATTTTGATTTTTACGATATATGTAAGGTAAAGATTCTTAATGTAGTCCCATACTCCACTAGACACAAAATCCATAGAGGTCTGTTTTCTTGCACACAGACCTTTTCTTTTGAAAAATCTGTGTAAATGAATCATTGGTGATAGCAGCCACAGCAGTGCAGCACAAGGACCTTCTACAAACCCAACAGTTTTGAAAATTCAAGGGCTCTGGCCACATTCTAACATGTCTTTAGTAAAGTATAGGGTCATTCTTCTTTGAAGCTCAACAAGACAAGACAAAATTCAAATGACCAGATTCCCCCTTCAAACTAATTGTTGCCTCTTGGGTGTTCTAAAGCTCTTTGGCTCTTTTTAGTTCTCTGTGTACAATAAATGGGTTGTAAAAACATAATTATTTTCCATGAAACTAAATAAGAGGCCTTTACTATGAAGGACTGTGTATCTTCATCCATTTTCTTAACAGCCAGAATATTAATTGTTCTTCTTTTTCTGAATTCAGACTTGCAACAACTCTGCTTTACGCAGCATCAGGGTGAGGATAGTAAAGCTGAGACCCACTTCAAGAGAGGGCACTAAAACATGGCTGGGACACCCTTGCCAGGAACACCATGGGAATGTCAGCAATGGTTTCCTCACCAGCTTCCCACAGGGCCTGAGCAGAATTGACCCAGAACTGTGGGAAACATTGTATTTCATAGCATTGTCCTGCAGAAGACAGTGAAAATCTAGTGCTTTCAGTGATGCTGGGATCCCAAGCAATGCCTGATATAGAGAGAGTGGTGATTTGTGGAGAGCTGTCAGACCATAGGGCTCACCTCATCTCTGACCACAAGCATAGAGAGGTATTCACGTTACTGTATTGAACAGAAATGGAACCACTCAAGCTCTTCTTTATTATTTTTCAAGTTTGAAACCTTTATTTCATGAGCCAAGGTTTAATCAGAAGGCACTCATCAATTTGATGAGCGCTGAACGTGGAACCCTCCAGGATCCAGGAAGGAAGCATGTCTGACAAAACCCTTACCACCATTCAGCCTTGGCCTTGAATAATCTTAGTAAACTCGTAAAAATACAGTAATGATGCTAAGAACCTTGTTTATCATACAAAATTTATTATTTCTTCCCTTTTTTTTTAAGTCCTAGGTTTACGCCTTTAAGTTGTCTCCTGTGCCAGTTCTCACTACTTATATTTCTTGTGTGGTCTCTGTAAGCTATTCAAAGTGATGAGGCAAGGTCTGCCTCTTCCTCTTCATCACTCTGTTCCCCAGGCAATTCTGACCAGCGCAGGCAGACATCAGGACACGATAATAGGTGCGGTATATACACAGCCTTTCACAGTGGTCTATCAGCTGCATGTCCTGACTCTGTAAAAGGAAAAGGCTGCAAACACAGACATTTCATAGGAGAGAGGAATTTAGTTTTAATAAATAGAGCCTACAGGTGGGAACATTTAGATTATTTATGTTATTTATGCTCAGGACAGGCTGTTCATTTGTTTGTAATCTATATATTCGTATTTTACAATTACTTTTTGCTCTTTCCTGGATTTTTCTTCATTTACCAGTGAATCACTGCTAATGATTCCCTCGTGATGGGTACCTGGTGAGCCTCTTCATTTCTGTATTGAGCTCAAGCATCTGGGGCTCCCTAGAGGAAAGCTTAACAGACAATACATAGACTTTGTCCCTGAAAATGTGCATTTACACTTCATTTGGGAGCTAGTTTAGGCTTGTATATAGTATGGCTTTGTTGGACCAGATTTTGACTCTCTCAGTCCCTCTTCAATATCCAAGTTTGTCTTATCTTTAGAGGACTGTCTAGATGGAAGAGGCAGCTTTAAAGGTAGGAGCATTTGGGCAACAGGAAGTTTGGTTCTTGACCATCTATAACAGAATAAGCAAGAGTGTGAGTCTGGAGTCATTACAGTACTATGTCACTGCAGGTCCTTCTTACACAGGCACCTCTTAGGGATATGGGTCAGATTTCTTTTGATTTTTTCTTTGCTTTTTTCTATGATCAAGATCTGATAACTGGGCTCGTCCAGTCTTAATTGTTCATGTTCCTTCCTGTGGTTACAAGTATCTTTGTTTAGGGAGGGGTCCTGATTTTTTCAGTATCTATAGCTTTTTATAGTTTTCCTTTTATTTTCTTTTAGAATAGAGTAATCCAAACCAGTTCGCTGAGAACTAGTTTGATTGTTGTAACTTACTATATGCCTATTACATAGAAGCGAGTTGGCATAATGTTTAATAAAATATGAACCAAGACACACCTCCATCCTGCCACAAGACTGATGGATAGGGGGGATCTTTCCCCTAAGTGTCTATATCCACAGTTATCTCCAAGAGAGAAAACAGCACACCAGCCTCTTCTAATAACAGGAATCATCATTATCAACCAGCATTCATTGCACATTTCTATCTCCTCTCTGTTCTAGTTTTGTTCTCGAACCATGGCCATATCCAGCAGTGAACCTTGTTGTGAGATTTGCTTCATTTAGGTTGAACAAGATCAGCTTGATGAAAATTGGTTCAGGTTTAGAAGCATTTCTGTTAATCACAGAAGCTGTAATTTCCTATTGTAACTATATGCACATCATTAATTGAGGGTTTGCATTCTTCTAAAGCTGACCTAATTGCTTCCTACTTCCACTGCAAATTGTGAAAACATCACACAAAAAAAGAAAGAGAGGTGTTACTCTGGGTCCCAGGAGGCTTCAGTATGAATGGAAATCTCAGCCAGCTGAACACGTCAGTATTGATACCCCAGAGTACTACAGTCTGAGGATTTTTGTATTCTTATGTGAACCAAAGACCTCTGTCAGCTCTTAAGCAAATGTGTGACATGACATATGCTACAGCTGACCCACATCATGTATTCCTGTGACTTTTCCAACTTCTAGACTCACTAAAATCTAATGACCTTTTGACTGCAGAGGCAATCCATTCTTTGTTGGAAGTGATGCCCACCCGAGTCTGAAGATAGCTTGAAACAGTGACTAAAAGATACAACTTTTACTAGCCTTGAGGATGTTTTTATTAGCCTTGAGGCACAACCATTACACTTCAGTGTCACCATAATTGTTGAAAGACCAATCGTTTTGTGCCTAGACTAACCTGGGAGTAAATCCTGGGTTGAAGAATCAAAAATTTTTAGATGGAGGGAATTTTTCTTTTTAAAAAGGAGATGCACAAAATCATGGAAGGAAAAGAAGGAGAGGATAGGAAAGAACAAAATTTTAAAAGGCCGCAAAAGAAGTTTTCTCTTTTTTTTGAAAAAAAAAAGAGATAAATTGTACTTGAATTTACTGATTTTAAAAAGAAAACTGCATATCAAATGACAATATCAGAGTGGTGAACTTCTGACTTGTGGACTGAATCCAACTTGTTTATCCAGACTGTGGTTATCCCCTTGGTGTCTTCTTTCACAGAATGTCCTGGATGTCCACCCTCTCCTGGTTTTGATCACAACAGTTTACATACCCTTCTTCTGTCAAATGACTGGAGCTACATCCATCACATAACCAAATACAGATATCCCTCACTATTATCGCAAAACAGACACACCTCTAGTCACAGGCTAGGGGCAATATGTCCTTATAAGAGGGCAGAGCCCAACCAAAATATTGCCCTTGTGCTATAAAAACTGGATGGTTCTTTTCCTCTGTGAGTATTGCCCTAAGCAGCATGGCAGCTTAGCCCTGGATTTCTGCCATAACCAAGGAATAACCATTCAGCACAGAATCTGACAGTTTCTCCTAAATGAGTCTAACCTTCTACTGTTTTAAAATTCAGACATCATGAGACAGTAATAGGCAGTTCATTTCACTTGCTGTGCTGATAATTCGTACATAATATATCTGTTAATTTGGTGAGCCAAAGCATCAGGCATGCTGATATTGTGCACATGCCTCTTCATCTCCTTCGGTTATTTTGTGTTCCATCATCGCTGAAGGTTTTTTTTTCAGTTCCATGTTTCATAATAGTAAGGAAGTGAGCTGAAGAGCTACAATGATTTCCATCTAAACTGCTCTCTTTTTGTCTGCACTACAAAAACTAGCCTCCCTTTGCCAACATTTGCTTAGACATTTTTCAAATCATAAGAAAGGAAATTATGGGAGTGAGAATACAAAAATGGAGCAAAATCCTCTTTTTACCATAAAGTGTGCATTGGAAATGAGTGAGTTTCCTACTGTTCAGAACATACATGTGAACAGTAGGAGACAATGAACGCTATAAGGACTGTCTCCTGCCTGCTGACACAGTAAAGCAATCAGAAGCGAGAAGGCTGTTTGCCTTTTAAAAAAAAAAAAAAATCAGTCTTTTTTGAGAGCCTGTGGCAGAGTTCTTTGTTGTCATCTCTCCTATGATGCTTCACAATCTCATTGGACTTTTAAAGTTATATACAGCTACCCTTTCCTCTGTGCTTTCTGGTCCTGGGATTTTCCCTGGAATACATAAGATTGCCTGAAGTCTTTAACAATGTCATTACTTGCACAATGAAACATGGAAAGAGTTCTGTCGGTTCTGTTACATTAAAAAAAAAAAAAAAAAAAAAAAAGAGTTTAATTTTTTTTGCAGATTTGGGTTTTTTTAACTACACAAGGTATTTGATAATAGGAGTTTTGTGAAGAACAAAACAAGGAGGAAGGGAACAACATGCATGTGGGTAGGTGTAGAGGAGAGAACACCGATACAACCTGCTCACAACAGAACAAGTAGGGTGTTCTGTATATGTTGACATTACTCAAGAACTCAGATACACAAAATGTCAAGTTGTGGAGTGCATTTATCTGGAGTTTAATCCATGATACAATTAATGTTTAACCTAATGCAACTCCAAACCTTCAGAAATCATGAGTCTGAGTGTCTCAGGTCTTGACTTACCATTAAAAATCACCAGCTCTTTTTCAGTGAAC
The DNA here is from genome assembly GCF_000687185.1 of Egretta garzetta. NCBI lineage: Eukaryota > Metazoa > Chordata > Aves > Pelecaniformes > Ardeidae > Egretta > Egretta garzetta. The sequence goes on from NW_009260600.1 coordinate 3,314,526, forward strand.
AGAGTTAGTTTCTTTGTGTTCACCTTCTGGTTTCTAAATCATTGGGCAATGTCCATATCACATGTTGTTTTGTTTTGGTTTTTTCTTCAGCCATAAGTATTGAAAACTGAAAGCTTTTATGACTATTTGCTCATCTGATTGACTGACTGAATGATAGATACTCTAGGGAAATTGTATAAAGCAGCTGGAGGTTTAAGAAAAAACTTCGAATCTTGCAAGACATGATATCGCTGTAAGATTAGTGAAACTCCTCCCCTGAAGTTCCCAAAACTTCCATTCACTTAGGTGCTACATCTTATTGTCCTAACTGACAGCTTTTTAAATTGAAAAAATATTAAAATTTGGCTGATAGTCCTTTGATAATCAAGAAACAGTAAACATGCCAGTCTTCGAGGTAAAGTTAGCACATTCTACAGAGAGAATGAAAAGAGCTCCAGTGGCATAACTGGGTCAGGGTGAATCTAATACAAAAAGTGGATCCTTCAGCTTGGGGCTCAGGTTATTTTGCAGACTCTGTCTATGCCATCATTGAAGTACTGTCCTTCATACACAGTCACTGAAGCCTTGAGTGAAATTCCATTTCAAGCAAAGGAACGTCACAAGACCTACCTGGCTTTGGCCTTGTGCAAGAGTTAAATGCAACACCTTGAACAAATCTCCCAGAGAGATAAACTCCTCCTTAAAAAAATTAGTCAGATAAGATAAGGTAGACAAGGAGTGTTTTTTCAAAGAAAATTAAAAAAAAAAAATAACAACAGAAGAACCAAAGAAACCAAAGGAGAAGTGCCTCCAAAATTATTCAGATACAAAAGTTCCTTTTCTTTCTTTACTAAGATAACCTGCATAATCTCATCTTCACACAGGTTCTTTATGGTGATTTCTGTAATGAAGTAAATGCTTTACAAAAAAAAAAAAAAAAGAAAAGAAAAGAAAGAGGGAAAGAAAATAATTACTTAATCTAATAAAATTAAAATCTTAAAAAAACACCTTCTACAGTGCAAAACTGAAACCAGCAAATAATCTTGGCATACTTTTTCTAAAAGGGATGGTTGGTCACTTAACTATTCTCACAAAGATGTTTGTTTTTCTTTAATTTACCTTAGACTCAGGAAGAAAAAAGAATGATTAAGGTTCCCTGATTCTCCACTCTTACCTCATTAGAAATGGATTCAACAGGATTTCGTAAAAGAAAAAAGAAGAAAAAGGGGTCAAAAGTTCTCCCCTGACCCTAAACAGCTTGATGGGCCACAGCAGGTAAGGGCAATTTCTGTAGCAAATGTTAGAGAAATAAATGAAATAACTGGCATCATGCCAAACCACCTCTGATTCACCAACAAAATGGTTCTTTATAAGGGGGTCCACTGGGAAAAGCAAGTGGGAGGAAGATGGGGTGAGATCTGAGTTCCTGCCTCTGAACCAGGAAGCTCCTGTTCTCCATCATGCACTCTCATCATGAAGGAATATTTAAATCTTTTTGCAATCTTATGCATATTCATATTTTTATGCTGATACCTACCCATTGGTGTATTCAGCCCTAATTATGGGGACACCAGCAGTTTAAAAAGATTTTCCAGTCCTCAGCCCAGGTGCATTTTGCCTTAAATATGCTATCAAATTATTTGCTTGTAAACAACCTGCATGCAAAAATAGATGCAGAGATTGAATGTTCAGTTGCAAAAAAACAGGTGCATAAGAAAACCCACCCATCATGATGCAGTTTTCATTATGTTTTCATAGTCTGAAGCAGACAGTTTGAACTCATATTCACTCATCCTGTTGTAATTTTAGTCATTCTTCAGTGCTGAAATGACTAAGGCATCTAAATCACATGAATATTAAAACCCTTACAAGTTACTTAAACATTATCTTTATGTTTTTCAATAATGTTAGTTTGAGCAAGGTTGAACAAAATTCATCAATTTTCTCCATCAGATTCAAACACTTAATTGGGTATAAATCTCAACTCAGTTAAAATCTGATGTCATGGTTGGTATGACACATACAGCTTATGTGATTCTTATTTTTGTAAAAACATAGAAAAGAGGACTAGAAATTTAGTACATCTAATAGCTGGGAGTCAGCAAGCTGCCCTGGAGCGACTGTGGGCTTGGCAGCAGTTAAGGTCAGCAGCATCCTGTGGTGCATCAGCAAGAGAATCACCAGATCAAGGGACATGATTATTCCACTCCACTCAGCACTTACTAGGCCACATCTGGAAGAATGTCCAGCTTTCATCTCCAAATTCAGGAGAAACACTGAAAAAATTGAAAGGGTCCAGTGGAGGGTCACCAAGACGGTTACAGAACTGGAGAACTTGACATATGAAGAAACGTTGATGGAATTGAATTTGTTTGACCTAGAGGAAAGAAGGTTCAGGGGGGAACCTAATCACGCTCCACCAATACCTTAAGCATATTTATAGAGAAGATGGAGGTATTGTCTTTACAAGGGAGCATGGTGGCAAGACAACAGGAACAAATTGCTTTGGGACAAATTCTCTCTGGATATAAGAATAATATTCCTCACCATGAGAACAATTAAATGTTCGAGTAGGCAGCCCAAAGAAGCAGTGGAAACAGAAATATTGAAGACATGGCTTAACAGGGCCCTGGAAAACCTAATCTAAATTTTGAATCTGCTTTCAATAGAAGGTTGGACCAGATGATCTCCAGAGGTCCCTTCCAACCTTTTAATGACTCCTGAATGATTGATTTTTTCTTGTCTTTGGTATTCTTGCTCCACTTTTGAAGATCTTTTCTTTTTCCTAAAATTACACTTTACTTTCTAAAATAAAAAAAGTGTTTAAAGTACATGAGGGAGAAAATGTTTTTGGTGTGTTGATGCTCAGTCTCTCTGCTGGATTTGCAAGAGCTTGAAAGGGACATGTGAAAGAAAAATGAGAACGTGCTCTTTATCTGACTCAACTGTTCATGTAATTTCCACAGGAGAGATGTATAATGAGGCTTTGAATTGAAACTACACTGCCTCTGGGTTCCCCCTCCAGTTATCAGGCTGCAACCCGAGTCACATTACACTTATACAAGAGTGGGATTACATTCCCCTAATGGGGCAGGATTAAGCCAAAGGAGGTGGAACAGCTTTCAAAGGAGCAACTTCAACACAGGGGGCCAAATTCTACTCTCAATTACACACATGTGACTGTCACAGTGATTTTGGTGGGGATACTCAGGTGTAACCAGGGGTAGAGTGCCTCTGTGACATGGAGCAGATGTGAAAAATCCAAGCGTAGACTAACCATGAACATTTCGTTTTTAAACAGCCACTTTACTGTGGATGGCAAGCAATGGGGCTCTAAATAGGACCACAATCTACTGGACCACATTCAGAATTACATCCTCTCGCAACTGCTACAAAATATAGCAAACTTACAGTAAGAGACACTGAAAAGTGGAAGTGAGATTCTGGAAGCTGAGATTCTTTTCTCAAAAAGCTTACAATTTATCTGCTTGTTGAAGCATTTGTCTCACCTCCATCACTACAGCACCTGCAGTGTCAGGCTGTGTTCAGAGCTACTTTATGTCCTTCTATTTTAATTCTTGCAGCTTTAAAAGTCAGTGTCTCACTTTTTTTTGTCTTAGAGAAATTTTTACTTATCTGTGCATTTCTGTTTTTATGTAAGTTAGCAAGTGCAATAAAAACTGAAATGAAGACTTTTTTTTTAAGTTTTATGTAGGTAAAGGAGATTTTAACATTACTCACAATACAGATCCCTTATTTGGAATAGACCAGACAGACTTTGCAGTAAATTTCGTCAACGTCTGCACAAGAATGTAAGTTCAACAATATTAATTCACATCAGCAATTTGCCAGAGTGCTAATAAATTGTATCATGAGTGGCTGAGGTACACTCACATGGAAAGGAAAGGAAAATATCAGTAGAAAAGCAAACAGCTGACTGGAACACTTCTGTCCAATCAATCTTCTCTCTAGGATCAGCTAATCTGATCCGAAAGACACCATCACATGCAGAGGCTCTCAGTGTATTGCCTGCGTTATGTGACCGTCTGAGCAACGCTCAGAATGAATCATGCAATGGGCAGTGCAGCTGCCTGTTGCCCAAGAGTGAGGAGCTTTGGCTGTGCTGCCAGGAGCCCCCCAGCTCCCAGAGAGCATGCACGATGCGACCTCACTCATGGCCATGCTGCAGACCACTATGTCATTGAAATAAAAGAGAGGGAAGGGAAGGGAAGGGGAGGGAAGGGAAGGGAAGGGAAGGGAAGGGAAGGGAAGCACAGGGAACGGAAGCGCAGGGAAGGGAAGGGAAGGGAAGGGAAGGGAAGGGAAGGGAAGGGAAGGGAAGGGAAGGGAAGGGAACGGAAGGGAAGGGAAGGGAAGGGAAGGGGGAATTAATCTGGCAATTTGCTCTAAATGAAATATTTAAGTGCAGGTAAACCATGTTAACTTTTATTAAAGGTATTGTACACTACAGAAATTATTCCCATTACATATTTTTTTTCCTTAGAAGTGTTCCTGTACCTCTTTAATCAAGTGGTTTCACTACCACCTTTTGAGAACTGCCTGTCTCTACATCCTCAGCCTAGTGCTATCGCTTGGGAAGATGAGAATGGAATCCAAAGCCAGGAATAAAGATATATCAGTGACACGTGTCTTAAGGCTGTTAGGGTAAGCTATACTCAAGCCATACTTGGTCTACATTCTTAAATAGTTAGAAGCCAGAAAACAGTTGCCCCAGGTATTGCTGTGGTTCTATAATTTCCAAGAGCCTCCAGAGGCAAGCTTCATCTCTCACTATGCATTAGCCATCTGAAAGTTGTGTATCTTATCAAAACCATCCAGGAGAGGAGTCAAGGGAGTACAATTAAAACTGGGATGTTAGGAGATGACAAGAGAAGAGTCCCAGGTTTATGAGGTGAGTGAGGCGGTATCTTTTGAAAGGGGCCAGGCTGGGACCTAGAAGCTGTCCAGTGCAGACTAACTTACATCATTAAGCGTAGGATAATTTATTTATCTGAAAAAAAGACAACCTCTTCACTGTATTTTGCAGAACACAAGAAGAACCATGCAGCTACTTAAGGAAAAGCAGAAGGACTAAGCTGTCTCCTTGCCAGGCTGTGACACATTGGTGCCAGACACTCCTGAATCTCACTAGCATTTGCTGAAGCCATCTGAAACTGCTTCTCCAGTAGCATATGGAAAAAGCATTGCATATTTTCTCTGTAGCATATGATGAATTCAGATTCTGATTTTCATAAAAAAAAGGCAGAACACACTAAGTAACGGCAGAAGATTAATACTGAATAACCGATCCGTTTGATAAGAAAAATAGCACAAGTATGGAAGAGGAATATTAACTGATCATCTCTCTAGGGGAAACAGACAATGCATTCACAAATAATGTATTCATTAAAAGGCAGAGAAAAATCTTTGAGAAAATAATTTTGCAAATAATGTTTGAACAGTACTCATCTTAACCCAGCTTCTCACAGCTGTCACTAAAATTTACCATACCTGACTGCCCTTGACCATTGCAATTATTAACGCTAATAAAAAAATCTAGTGGTGTTTTATAACCTTGTCAAAAAAAAAAAACTGCACAGGGCAAGTGGGTGAATAAAAATCTGCAGCACTGACTTAGAGTCGTAAGTATTACTGATTAATAAAGTGTGGTCACTGTGATATAACTTTAATTACTCTTCCCCCTGCTTTATTCACTTGGGGCTTGATTGTGTATGGCTGGACTTAGCAGTATTGTACCATAGGTAGGCACAGAGGTGCACCCAGGTCTTTTTCTGGAAATACTGAATAAACAAATCTCAGTGACATCCATAATGTGTAAGAACCACCAATGCCTTGATAGATTTAAAAACAAAAGAGACACAGATGTTTTCCTTGTACTTTTCTTTGAAACCAATTTTATTCATGCCATGTCTTGGCATTCTCTAGAAATCTTCTAAGAAATATGTCATTTCATCCTCAGGAAAACTGCCTAAGACATCTTTTTGTTAGGATGGTGCAACATTATTCTTCTCAGCAGAGGACAACAAAAAACATAAACTCTAGGTTCAGGAAGGAGCCTGATAATAAGAGGATTTGAACAGTAAAATATTGAGCAATGAAGAAGAAAGAATTTATAGAGATATCATTTCTATCACCTGTTCATGTTATATCTTTTGAGATAGATTCATACTCTGGAGTAGTTCTGTTCTCCAGTATGTGCTTGGATGGCTCCTGTTATTCACTGGGACTCCACAATAAGGGGCAGATATTGGCCTACAGGTGGGGGTATTTTGTATTATAATTGGATTCAAAGGTAGCAAGCCTGTAATAATTCATCAAGAATATGTGTCAAATTAGGTCAGTGGGACATTTGTTCTGTGATCATATTGGCTTAGAAGTTCTTATTAAACTAAGGATTTACAGAAGAACAGTAAAGGAAGCAGTGTCATCAGATGAGCTATTACATAACCCAAATTTAATGATAGTTGAAAAACAGTACCTAAACCATTAGTTTTGGAGATTTTACATTTTCCCCAGATACCTACAAAACAATTCCAGGTGTGTCAAAACCCAGAAGAACAAAAAAGGAGTTCTTTTTCACAACAACAAGGAACAGCTTGAGAGAATCATATTGAGACGTAACATGGCTTGGGGTCATTTGAGAAAATTGTCTGCTATAGAGACATTTATTAGGTAAAATGTCGTAGTTAAAGGGTGCTGAGTATACCATAATCTCTTTTCTGTTGTGCTTTGGTCCTGCTACAAAAGAAATGCTTCTTTAAGAAAGCTGACCGGTGGTTACACAGTCACGGAGAAAATAACTCAAGTACTAAAACAGGTTACCTGGAGAAATTTTGAGCAAGAGCTGAAATAGAAAGGGGACACCTAGGGAATTCTGTTCCTGCTCCTAGGTTGGTTGCCCTCTCTCATTATCACAACATCAGAAAGGACATGTGTGTTGGTACTGCACCTGTGCTCAGCTTCCTCATGTAGGCTGAGACCACATCCAACTCCAGCAGAAGCAAACTAGGATGAGGAGAAAATACCATTATCCTGGTAACTGTGGCAGCTATTCAAAAGGCTGAGTTCAGTAACAAACAAGAACTCACATAAATGCCACAAAATTGTTCTTACTATATCTGTAAAGAGTCTGGGTGGTTTATAGTGATAGTGGCCTCTTGTAAAGATTTTACTAGTTGAGTTCTAAATGCCATAATTCAATATATTTTCTTTTTTCTCCAGTGGGAATAGGAGTGAAAATGCAGTTTTCATTTGAAATTGTCTCTTGTCCTAGTGTTTTATTGCTGCAGTGCATGAGAGCATATTGTTGTAGTTAGTGCAGAAAAATCCCAGGCTAGAGGTAGCATTATACATACCATGATGGTGAAGAGATCAGATCCCACATCCTGGGTTTCATTCATCTCTGAATTACTTTTGATCCAGTCATGGAGGAATCCAGTTAATTTGTTTTGGTGACAAAACCCATCCAAACTCTTCTATTTGCAGAATCCTATCAACTTATGCCAATTCAGTTTGTACTTAAGTTCATACCTTTGGACAAAACCCTGAATGATAAGAAGGAGGCGTTGCCCTTATCACAGTTTTTGCAATATGGTTTCCTTAGGAATGACCTTCACTGAGGGTACATTCTGTGCATACAAAGAGCAGAGTCATTAATAAGTTATATACAATGTAGGACTTGAAAAATACATACTAGGTAGACAAAGCTTTGTAGTTTAAAAAAACAGCATGGAACTGTTAGTATATGAAGTGACATGAACAAAAAGTAACTGACCATACAAGAAGTGGTTTTAGAAAATCCAGTATAATTTGATTGGAAATAAAAATCAAAAAGAGAAGTCAACAAAATTATGTTACCTGCTGGGTTTTATGGACTGCTAGAAAGAAAAGTAGGAAAGTTGTTCAGAGTAAGGGGACATTATAGCAAATTTTGACCCCTAAATTCTTTTCGACTTGGAGAGTTCAAACTAAAATTTCAGGGATAATTAAATGAAAATGATACTTACATGTGTATATATATATATATATATATACACACACATAACAAAATATTTGAGTAATAATTAAGATGATAATTTATGATACTTGTTTGAAAGGCCTTAGACATATTTTACTGAATATTAACTTTAATTTCAAACAAAATATTTAGTCTCTATTAACACTTGTATAGCTTACTGGGAACACATAAAACTGGAATTATATGGGCTAAAAAAAGGAGAACTTCAAGGAAATGTCAGAAAAAATCACCTCCAGTGAAAGACAAGAGCCTGATGTCAAGTACCATCACTTCTATACAAATGAGTAAAAATTTTATTTTAATAAAGGACTAATAAAGTCCTTGCTACAAAACAGCAAGGGCTCAATCATCCTGGCAGTGAAGTAAGTAGATTGAAATTCCGTGCCGTTCAGTGAGACAAGACTGACTACAGCACCACATCAGACCAGGTCCTTCTGTCCTGTCTCTGGGAAAAGCATAAGAAGACAAGATACTTACAGAGGGACCCATCTCTGATAGATCCTTCTAGAGACCAAAATGTGTCTGCATGAACTGATTTACTGCTCAGCACCCGTAAAATCATGTGACAGTGAGCACAGCATAGTTATTAATTACATGTTGCCTGAAAAAATGCTGCATATTGTTTGCTTTTATACCTGCTGCCTGATAAACTGGAGTAGCTCATGTGATAAGTAGGCTTTTTATTCTTTAGCTTTGACTTATCCTGTATCATAATATGGGTCCATCATTTTATGGTGGAAGAGGTCTCATTGTATTCTACAAGAACATTTTAGGAACTATTGCCATTATTGAGGTAAATGTAGTTTCCCTCTAAAAATATTCTGGGGCTTTACAACAGACCTTTCATACTTTATTGTTTATTTTACACACAGTACTGTAGTAAAGTATTATTTTCTTTTAAAGCAAAAAGACTATTAAAGTGGGTTTGTTACTAAAACTTCAGTATACAGAAATGTAGGCACAGAACCCGTGCATCTGCTAAGAATGCAAATATACTCTACTTTTACAGCTATTTCCAACAAGGAACCACATAAATGCTATATGTGGTTTTGTAAGGGACTTCAGTGCAGCACAAGTTCTTGTGCTCAGTCATATCTTCCTCAGAAACATCCAGTGGGTCCCATTTCCAGTGAGGCATCGTGTAAGATCATGTTTATAACTGATCATCCAAAGCTGAACAGGAAAGGTGGTGAGTCAGTGCTCTCTCACTCTTGCTAAGAGCAATAGCTTGTGTCAGGCCTCACTGCCCGCACAGAAGGTGGCAGTTTGCTGAAGATGTATGAAGCGTAGTGGGAGCTGGTCATGCCAGCGCGTGGCTGCTCTCTTTCAGTGACTTTCTTACTGTTTCCCTTCCTCCATTGGGACTCGACAGATACAGGATTTATCGCACTGCTGCTGCATAGGGCTGAAGCACAATGGCTGCCTGCTCCAGGCAGAGGCAGAGAAATGCTGCTTTTGAGGGAAGCAGCATCCTGGTTTGCTTAATGAAATAAAAGTCTCCATGGACATTTGTTGTACATTATACACTCTTACAAATGCATCAGACAGCTAAGGGATACTTCAGGGTCAAATTCTGATTTGTACCCATCAAATTGTATTCAAACCAGTGGAATTGAGCAGTATGAAAGTGAGAGCAGTAAGTCACCATCTGTCTCTGGTAGATCCTCAGACACAGAGAAACTAGAATACATCTGATTGTGTAGTTTTATTTAAAATACATCGCATTAGTCTGCACATTTGAGTAAACTTGCAGTCTAACGCATCATGACAAAGAACTAGTAGTGTCAGAACACTGACAAATGATAAAAACTCTGTAAATACTTTTTAAAAAGCAAACTTTTTTTTCGAATGAGAACACACAGGCTAGGTGAAAGAAGAAATGGGTAAAATTTCTTTAATATTAAAGAGCAGGAAAAACACAAGCCCATAACAGCCTTGCAGCTTGAATGGTTTTCACCCAATCCTTAAAAAAGTATACAGTGTCTCGTACCCTGATACTCTGCTATATAATCCTATACCCAGCAGAATCTCCAAACGTCAGACATTCAGCCTTCCTGTGGGAAAATCCCTAACTTTTTCTTTACGACCTTGAATCTTGCTGGGGGCAAGCAGAAAGAACATTTTGGTGATTAAGTGTAGGATAAATTCTTTCAAAATGTATTTGGGGAGGGTTAGCTTAGCCATTAGACATATGGTATTTTTAAACATCCTGGATCAGACCTTCAAACCATGCCCCAACCTCTTTGTGTCGTAACTGTGGTACAAAAGACAAAGAGCTGCCCTTGTAGGGCTCTGTCGCACCTCCATGAGCCTGCACTGTGTATGTTGTTTATCAGGACAGAGCAGTGTACCTAATCAAGGTAGAGTGAGAAGAGGAAGGAAAATTGCTCTGGTTTCCTCATTTGAGGAACTGAACTATTTTTTAGCATATCTCTTACATGCTGATAAAAAATATGAACAGAATGAACTGATAATCCTTAAAATCTCATTATTCTGGAAAAAAAACCCATGACATTGCTCTTTTATTCTGCTATCCCAGTCCTCATTTTTGTTGCTGTAGTTTTCAATGAATAATGGTGAAAATAAAGCACTTCCTTCCACATGCAGCTGAATCTTTGTGTTGCCATGCACTCCCCACCACTACTTTCCATCAATTTTTAAATGATCATTCTAAATGACCCAAGCAACAGTTTCCATTAAGAACCCTGGTGAGATTCTTTTGCACTCTCTGATACAGCCCTCCATTGCCAAGAGATTTCTCCTAATATTCATGGAGTCAGCTGCATTACAAATTGCAATTATTATCCAAATTATACTTTCAGTGTGCTTTCAGACAAGTCTCCTTGTTTAAAGCTGCTGGTGCTTGACTCACTCTGTAGAAGTGAATAAAGCAAGGATTACCAAACTTAATTTGAAGGGGTAAGAGTAACTTAGAGCCCTGTGCAAGGTCAAGCTCTTGCACAGGAGCTGCTCGGTTGTTCACACACTACACTGAACAGTTGCATAGCAATTACGACAGTTTGGGAATCTCTCAATAAAACAGTGGTAGCCCTGATATAAATATGACAGGGAGTTTCTGACAGGCTCAAGAAGAGGAGACCATATCTACTAGTACTCTGAGAAGAAATACAAGGGTTACGCACAGTCTTTGAACAGAAAATCTGGGATTACAGCTATTAGAGATATAAATACAGTAATTTTTAAAATCATATAAAGAAAGATTCACCTCTAACTTAGAAAATAGCTTTCCGAAAATGGACTCAAAACCTTACGCACACCCATCTTTCTCAAATATATGCCTCCTCCTCTGCAATCTACTCTTTCGCACCTTCCCAAAAAACTTGGTCATGTCCTGCAGGTCAGCGTATTCTGGCTACATTGACAACAGGCAGGACCAGAGAATAAGCTCAGAAGCAGAGACTTGGAGAAACTTGTTGGCTAGTGTTTCTTTTCCATTTTCATATTATGGCTGCTCCAGCTTAGCACCAACTAGGCTAGCAAGCAGGCTGCAGCTGCAGACAGATTGTGCAGATAGATGCCCGTGTTCTCATACAGGCAGGCTATGCAGGTCAAAATTATGTGTTAAAACTCCACCTGTAGACCAACCAGTGGCTAGCAGAGCTCATTGTTCTCGTATTCCCAGTGAGGTACATTGCTTAGTGAGCAGAGATGGCACTCTGATCGAGTCAGAGCTCAGACGGATGCGTTTGCTATAACACAGAGACCACTGCAAGAACCTAGGTGCTGGGGCACGGATCACAAGAGCAAGGTCTTCATTCAAAAGTAGTAGTAATAAATGCCTCGCTAGAAAGGGATGGGGTAGTGTTGTGGGGAAGCTTTGCCTTCCACCTGCTGAGATGAGATCGCCTAGCCGCAGCCAAAGCCTCAGCAATGCTGCAGCTCAGCAGCCGGCAGGCCCCCCGGTGAGCAGGGCAGGTACCAGCTCTGCTGGAAGCTTCCCCCAGCCGGCGGCCAGCAAGCTCTCAGCCGTTCCTCAGTCTCACCCACACACTGGGCAAGGCGCTTGACAGCAGTGAGTGAGTTAAATGAGGCAGAGATCGAGGGTCCCCGTTTTCCCTCGCGCAACCCCCGCCACGCCGCTCTGACACTGCTAGGAAGATGGAAGCTGGCCAGATCTTGCCTCCCCTGGAGTCCCTGGGCCCCTTCTGGTGGGTGTTGTCAGCACACTGCAAACACCCTCCACAACGGCAGCCTTCCAAAAGGGGGTTGAGGTGCCCAGCATCAGGTCTGGGTGCGATTTAAGTACTTAGGCCCAAAACTAGGATCCTCAAAACTTTGCTCAGCTGATGACCAGTCCCAGAGGCATCTGACCCCTGGAAAGGCCTCGGGTATTTACGCTGGAGTTTCTCAAACACCCACAGCTCTGCCTGTGCATAGCCCATGCCTGCCTGTTCCTGGCAGGCCACACACCTCAGACACAACCCATCCTCCAAATGGAGGCAAAACTGCTTCCCATGGCACAGGTTTCAACCCTCGTGCTCTCATTTCCTCTCTCCAGTGTTCCCAGTGCTGTCCAATAGCTTCCGCGGGCAGGGTGGAAACACCCCAACACACACACACAGAGCAGCCCTATACATACATAGCCTATAGCCCAAAGATTAGGGAGGCTGCCTTGGCTGGGGGAGGGACACATGGCTGCATCCCCTCAGGCATGGAGGGAATCTGAAACCAAGTCTGTCATGTCCTAAGTAAATGCTGTAACCACTGATCACTTTTGGAGTAGGGGGAGCTACCGCTCCAGGCAGATTCTCAAAACTAAAAATGATACCCTGCGTCCCTCAAATAAAAAAAGAAAAAAAAAAGGGAAAAAAGAAAGGACATAAGTGCCTTATGTCCTTTCTTTTTTTTTTCCTTTTTCTGTTTTTCTTTTTTTGCCTGTTGTTAAGAAAGGGCCTGGGCTGTAAATTCTGAGAGGAGAGGGATGACTTCTGATAGCACTGGGGCCTGCGCCCTGAAGTAGGGCAGCATCTGCGATGTATCCCTCTGCTCAATAGGCAGCAGCTGTTTTCCTGTGAACCCCACTCAGGAGCACTCAGCTCTCCCCACCCACCCGCCGCGGCACGAGATGCCGCTCCACCGCCTGTACTCCATTACAGAGCCAGGTGTCCAAAAGTAGCTCTTGCAGTACACGCTCTGCCGCACCGAAGCTCCCCCCTCACCCCCCCAGAGCGTGGGCAGCCCTCGCCATCTCCCCAGCTTTGGTCGTGGCGCGGGCTCTCAGGCATGCCAAGCGCAGAGCTGCAGCTCCTCTCCGGGCAGCACGTGGCACAGGGGTGCTACAGCCCCTGCCTGTGCCGCCCCACACACCCCGTGCTCAGGTGGGACGCCTGCAGAAGCACGCCAGCCCTTTCCCATCACAGGCTTTACACAGCGGGTGCCATGTGCTACGTCTCACATCCCAGCTTTTTGGACAGAGGCCTACATCCCGTCACGAAGCATGTACATGGATCCCGTTCCAGCAGAGGAGATGGAGGGGGCACAGGTGAAGCCTCACCCGGGCCAGCCGCAGCATCCCACGCGTAGCCGGGGCCGCCCCGCCAGAGCGAGAGCAGCCCGTGCCAGAGGCAGGGCCAAGGAGTGTGGGAACCCGGGGCGAGGAGCCGGCCAGGGCCGGGCCCTCCCACGCCTGGAGACTTCCAGGTCACGGCCTGAGCAGTGCAGGGGGAGGAAGAGCAGTGATGTATTAAGGCGAGGGTGGGCAGCCGCGCTCCTGAGAACAGGGAAGTTTCAGCTCCCAGCCCTGGCCTCCCTGCAACTGCTCTGGAGGGGCGTCCATAGAGAAGGAGGAAGCCTTGGCTGAAACACAAGCCCGTGTCTCCCCTGTACGCTCTGCAGACCAGCTACCAATACTTCATTTCAACTGTAACAAAGGCATGAGGAAGTTCATCAGAGACGCCTGATCTCCATCCATCATCGAGAGATCAGCTCACTCTGTGGTCAGTGCCTCTTCCTGTGCAGATGTGAATCTGAGGCAGCTCCATGCTTTGGGAACTATTCTGCCACAACTTTTTCCAGTGTTCCTCCTAAGAAGAGACTACCTGCCTAACCATCCCTGCCAAGGACTCCTCAGCCGAAGAGGCGGGAAGCCGTCCTTTCCCAGGGCTAGCAGTGAGCACACGCGAGGCTGGGCTGTGCCATGAAACAAGGACTTCAGTACCTGGGAGCATTATCAGGGTGTCACAGGCTCTGTGTCATGTCACAAGGAAACATGAACCTCCTCCATCCTCCTTTTTCCTCTTTCACATTTTCCTCACAATTGTATCGACTATTCTGCTGCCCCTGGGAGTTTCACTGACCTAACTGGAACCACTAATTATTTGTTCCTTTTAGATCCCACTTTCACAAACGTCTGTACCTCTCCCAACTTTATTAACTTTTACCCCCAAATAAGAAATATCTTAAAATATATTTTTAAAAAAGTATAAAACAATAATGTACTAAAGGGCAACTCAGATTAGCACCAAAAGACATGAAGAATTGGAGCAGATATCTCACCATATTTAATTGATCATTAACTGGTTAAATTTTTTGTATTCTCTGCTTGATCAACAGCTGCTTTAAATGACTGCCTTTGGTTTAGCAGTATATTTACTTGCATATCAATACTAAAAATACTTTCTGAAATATAAAGCATAGACTTATCTTCTAAATAGTTGAAGATTGATAAAACTCTAAAAAATGTACACATTGTTTTAGTGACTGCAATCATCAGCCAAACATTTGATCCTGCAGTACAAGACTTGCAGTTTTCAGGTGTTTTTCCATCCAGACTCAGTCCTTGCAGCATAGAACTTGTACTGCTAATTGCAATGCTGCTACTTGTCATGCTATTTCATTCTTAATTCCCATTTTTTATTTGAGGCACTTACTGAATGAACAGAACAAAATCTCCTGTGGATGTTAGCAACAATTTTGCCATAGAAACAGGAATAAGCAGCGTTGAAAAATTATTTTGTGGGAATTTAGCATCTGTTAGTCACAGGGCGTTAAATCTATATTAGCCAGTTATTACTTTAGAATTGTACTAATGTCACCATGTTCTTTTATTTACTATTATTGACCATGTTGGTTACAGCATTGCTCTAAGGACCTGTGAGGAGCACAGCCCATTGCGTCAGGCACCACAAAACCATGGAACAGCCATAAGCACCCTCAGATGAATCCCTGCTTGAATGACTTAATTATTTCAGAAAGAAATATCTTTTTATAAACAAACACCAGGAAAAATGGCAAACTGACAAAAAATAATTTTGATTTGATAGTTGCAAGAAGTGGTATCTGCCTTTCTTAATCTCCTAGGCTTTTTTTTTTTTTCTCCTGTGATAATGATTTAGTAAGTCAAATTACAACTGCAAACACATTTCCCTAATGTAATCAGTTTTGAAAAGCCAACGTACTGCAGAACCGAGATCCCAAATGGTGAAATTTCACTTCCAGGCCTATTTTACTGACCAATTCTTCTGCTCTGAAGTACCTCATAATAGTATTGTTACCACAAAGAAATATGATATGTGGTGGTCATTGCAAAAATCTAAATGTTCTTGCTTTTGCCACTATATAATTGGCAGAGATTGCTGACTTTGAAATGGGATGGGCTTAACTGAATTGAGGACACATGACTCTCTTAAAGTCCATTGGGGCTTTACTCAGAAAAAAAATTAAGATCAGGGCATAAAACAGCTGTGCTTAGCAGAATGACAGGCAAAGATGCCTTGAAAACTAATTCATTAGAAGAAAAACAGTGAACTGCAAGAACAGAGATTTAAATACTTAGCATTTTACAAAATGTGATGAAGAAGACAGGTCTTATGTCTTGAATACACTGCGCCTGCATGAACACTGGGAGTCAGTTGTTTCCCCAGTTTATGCTAACCAGTAAGCCAGTAAGATCTGGAATGAATGCTGGACTAAAAAACTTTCATTTAAAGTGATACAACAATTTGAGATCTGTGGCCACTAAGTTCTCAACCCTGCTCATCCTGACTTATTTATTAAAACTACCCAGGGTTTTCAGCTGGAAAAGGCCCAACCATGAATAAGGTTACTTGAATAACTAAAAAAAGCTCTAGCTTTTCAAGTGCTAAAATCATTAAATTCTTGCTGCAGAAAAAGAATCTGAGTAAAAAAAAAAAAAAATTACTATCAATTCATTTTTACTAAAGGAAACCCTGCATCTTTAGCACACTACAAATTTTGTGCTGCGTGTGAAGTTTGGGATCATTCTGCAGCAGCCAGTTGAGCAGTTGCTTGGCTTAGAATAAGCCTGAATTGGAGTCACGGTGGTAGGGCCAAATCCTGCAAAACCTTCCTTGCTTCATACCGTGAAAGTGAAATACATGTAAATTCGAACTTCAGAGCTGGTGTGGGGCTAATTCTGTTAAGTTCTGAGAAGAGTTTTATCCTGTGAAATATAATGTAATTTGTTTGTAGTCTCCTGCCCCAGAATTCACAATATATGAAAACTCCCTTAGGCAGCAGGGAGTGGCTGGTTTATTTTACAATATTCTGTACATTCAGATGAGCTATGGGCTCCTGTTTCTCATTACCACACCAAGCAAGATGCTTTTACTGATGCACCAATAGCTTAAGAGGGTTTTTCTCTTATAATAGAAAATTATCCAGTTATTTAAGGTCAAATACGGAAAAAAATAGGGTGATGAAAAGGAAATTACTTTTTTCCCTAC
>NW_009260600.1:3331363-3332815 GCF_000687185.1 Egretta garzetta
CTTTCACTACCTTCACAAGAAGGCCCTGTGTAAACCAGAAAGATTGCTCCTGCAATTCGTGATTCAGTAGAGTGTTCTAACATTAATTACTTTAGATTACTTACAATAAGCTCTTTGAGGACTAGGACCTCAGTTTGTGTCTTCAAGTTGGGGAAAAAATGCTTGGGCTCCAAATATTGGAGTATTTTTTTTTTGAAGTGTCATATATATTGTAAGATCTTCTACATATCATCGTATCTTTGTAAAAAAGGTTAATTTATGGGCTGTAGCTAAAACCTTCACAAACTTTTCAAGTTAATTCCCATCATATTTTACTTTATCATGCACAGTGACACGTCAGTATTATCTCTATATACCTGCTAAGTTTAACACTTTTCAAACAACACCTTGTATTTGTGACAGTTAAAAATAAACATGAAGTTTTACCCATGAGAAAAAAAAAAAAAAAGAGGAGTACCAGGATCATGGTTAAGATTCCTTTTTGAGGAATCTCTTGTTGCTCTCTTGATCCTGAATTCCCTGAGTTATTGGGAGTTTTAAATGGTTTAAATGTGTTTGATGGAAAATCATTACAAAAGCCTTGCAGTATAATTTGCTCTGTACACGAGGAAACCTGCAACTACTGAATCTAGACAACAGCGCCTATCCGCAAACCTTCTAAACTGCGCAGAGAAAGAGTCCTACCCACTGGCAAATTTCATAATTCCACATTAGCAGACTCAATTACAATAGCTGCTGCAAATAGCATATCCGCGCATCACAGTTACAGCAATTAGCTTGCTTTCTTCCAAAATGGGATATCATGGCCCTGAACTCAACTGCACCGAGAAACAGGACAGGGTTTGGAGAGAGGTGGCACAGATTGGCGTTACCATAAGGCCAACAGCAGAGAGGGTGGACGGGCTCCCACACTGTTCCAAAGCCTGCAAACCCACCTTCCACCCGCCCAGCGTGCCAGGAGAGTTCGAAAGCTGAAGAAAACAAATGAATAAACAGAGCGAGTGACGTCCAGCTAAAAGATGCCTCTTTCTCCCTACTTTCCAAAATGCTGCTTGCTATTGAGTTAAATGCTTTTATTGATCCCAGCCGCCTCAAACAAGCTTTACAGCTTGCAATATCCCCAAACCCAGCATAAAGGGACTAATACAGAAGGCAATTTTCCACTCCCAAAGAAGATTTTGTATCTAAGCTGACTTACTTTCTCATAATTGATTCTCTTCGATCCTTCCTTAATGTTGGTGAATAAAAGTGAGTTTGAATATTTTTTCCCATTCTCTGCGAAACTTCAACTGGGGGGCAAAAAAAAAAACCACCAGTAGCGGCAAGTGCACACACACACACACACACACACACACACACACACACGGGATGGGACGAGTGGAGGCCGGCAGGAAAAATCAAAATCGGCACTCCTGAACCCATCGGGGCTCCGGTGCCCACCGCCACCTCCCG
>NW_009260600.1:3332882-3333360 GCF_000687185.1 Egretta garzetta
TAAAGCCTCCAGGTGGTGGGTGTATTTGTTGTCCTGTCTGCGAGGTGCGGTGGCTCCCCGGCCCCGGCAGATCCCAGTGCTGCTGTGGACATTAAGAAAAGTCTCTTTTGGCTGATTCCAAAACCAGATAAGGAGCCGCCGAGCCACCAGCTCTGTCTAGACTCCGGACCTCACAAGTCAAACGGGTTGTTTGGATTAGCCTTGGAGATCTACCGACCTGAATAGCCCTCCTAAAGAAAAGCCACAGTTACACCCTGTTTTCCTCTTCTCACTGGTGCTCGAGGTCTGCCCGGAGATCGGAGCCGAGCTCTGCTTCGGTCCGTGTCACTTATTTCTGGAAAACCTTTCCGACCTCTCTCTCCCCCACGAACACACCTTGCCCTGTTTTGTCTGCCAGGAGAAAAGATAAGAAAATAAAAAAAAAAAAAAAAAAAAAAAAAAAAAAAAAAAAAAAAAGAAACACTCAAGAAAAAAATCC
>NW_009260600.1:3334092-3334976 GCF_000687185.1 Egretta garzetta
CCCGTGAAACGCACCCAGCACCGCGGACCCCTCAACCCCCTCAGGCTCCGGCTCCCACTCCCGCTGCGTCCCGAGGGCCGGCACCGCCGGGGGGAGGGCCTCATTCCTTCCCCGCTGCCCATTTTTGGGTGACCCACGGTGGATTTATTAAGAGACGTATGTATACCTACGTATGTAAAGGCAAGCGCTTACTGTTGAGATGTTCGACTGGTCTCAACGCTGCAGCTCACGGCCCGGCTTCTGCGTCTCACGGCTACGTTGGCTGGGGATGCTGAGAGCTAATTAACCTGGTACAAATATTGAAACGAAGAGAGTTTGAATATTGGTCTCAGTGTGTGCAAACAAAATTCTCGGAAAAATTACAGCAGGCTTTAGCAGACCTTATTTGGCATTATTAAGAGAGGCTGCAGCACGAAGAAAACCGGCGGACCTCGGGCTGCCAATTGCCGCCCTCACCCGTATCAGAGAGAGGAACCAGAGCAGGAACCTGCACAGAGCACCATAAGGACATGCATTTCATGAAGAGGATGTTTTCTCTCGCTTGCACAAATCCTGCTGCCTGAGCTCAGGAAGGGTGTTCTCCTGAAGGTAGCTAGGAGGGACCTTTTCTAAAGTTTGTCCCTGCTTGCCCCACGGCGGAAAATACTCGCAGTTTTGGGGGAGGGAAGAAGTATGCCACAAATACACGGAATAGAAAAGGGAGCCAAAGGCCGTAAAAGATCCCCCTCCACCCCACAAAAGGAAATAATACTAAAATAAGACGAGATCTGTTTAACTGAAGTTTGGAGGGGAAGGCCCGGGCATGACCCCGGGGCCGCAGCTCTGCGCAGAAGGGGGGAGCCGGGTCGGGGGGCGGGGGGGTGGGGAAGCGACGCGGGGGGCAC
>NW_009260600.1:3335547-3341619 GCF_000687185.1 Egretta garzetta
CCCCACCACGCCGCCCCCCGAGTGGGAGACTCGGTCTCCAAACTCCCTGCCCACCCCCCCCACCCACCCCCCCCGTCAGCAAGAGCGACTCAATCAACTTACGCGTTAGACCACCGGGCAGAAATGACACCCTTTCTCCCTCCCGCCCCCCCGAAGCGTCGTACCCAGCCTCCGATCCTGCACGAAAACACAAGGGTTACTGATCACACAGTTTAAGGTAGATTTCATATTTATTTAAATATTTATCAAGTACTCAAAAATGTATTACACTTGAGCATACAAAATGAATCCAGTTTCTAATCAGGATGATTGAAATCCTTGTATTAGACTATTAACTTTTTTTTTTTTTTTAATGTTCTCTGTACTGTCGAAATGGTTTATCTCCATAGCTGAGCTTGCTCAGGGTGGGCTGAGATGGTGAGGAGGGAGGAAAAAGAAGGTTATGTTAAGAAAACATTAGGGTTTGGAGTAACTGTCATGCAAACCAACTTGTCTTTGTCAGACAAAAAAAAAATCTCTGTATATTCCAGTTGTTAAGGGTATTTTAAAGCAAGCCTTTGTCTTGTGCTGGCCGGGAGCACTTGGATGGGAGCAAACACAACCCATTCCTATGTTTTATTTCTATTTATCCCCAAGAAATCGCCCACGTTTCTAGCTTTCACCACCCTCTCCCCCGCAAATTAAAAAAGGAAGAAAAGAGGGAGTGAAGAGAGGGAAGTCGACAGAAAATAAGGAACACTATTCGTGCAATTTCATAGCAATATCCCCTAAAACTGTTCCTCCTGCAGCATTTTTCAATCGTTTTGACAGCAGACACTGATAAATAATGGTCATACTTGACTTGTTAAGCAAAAAGCGTCCCTTTTATCAGGAGCTTATACTTAAAGTACAGGTCACTTCAACAATCTCAACAACGAGGCTTTGGTATACAGCACTTTCTTTTTATTATTTTTTAAAAATAATAGAACTCAGCAAAAAGCCTGAGCTCCCAGTTCTTTAGATGTCTTAACGTTACGTCAGATCATGCCTAGAGTAATATCACTTTTAAGGGCAAGGGATGGGGCGACGGAACAAGATAGTTTCTAACATTATCGATTGAAAGCTAAGGCATCCAACTAGCCCTGATATAGTTGTTGAAACGGAAATTTACAAGCTGGTCGTTAATACTTGCAATAAAATATCACACTCCTTTTATTCACTAATGACCTGCTTTGCATGCAATATTTTATTTCAGGTATTTTAGCTGCTAACTTGTAAATATTTAAAAGAGGGAACTTTGTTCATTATTTAATATTAATATTATTATTATTTTCTCTATTCCAAACGCTTATTTAGTGAAATAGTCCTGAAGTTATAATAATTCTACATATGGCGCTTTTATTTCACATAATATTTAAGAAAAAAAAGGACAAAAACCACATAGAATTAGACATATAATTCAAAGACCACGGTACAACCTTTTCTTTTTTTTTTCTTTTTTTTTTTCTTTTTTTCTTTTACTTCAGCAAACAAAAAATAGTCAAATGACATGAAAAGTGGCAAGTCTTCCGATAATAAATAATAAATTACTTTATAATTTTGCAATGCAAGAGCAAACAAAAAGGTTTTTTTTTTCTTTTTCCTTTTACTTTTTTTTTATTTTTTCCCTTTTTTGAGAGAGAGAGAGAGAGAGAGAGAGAGAGAAGCAGAGAAAGAGAGAGAAAGAGAAAGAGAGAAAGATAGAAAAACAGTCTTTTTAACCAATGACTATACACATCTTTGGGGGAGGGGAAGGTTCTTGGACGGACACATTTCAAACACAATCCCGAGACGCTTTGTGGCAAAATAGAGGTATACCTTGTTGCAATGCTTTTATAAATTGGTTTTTAAAGAGGAATTCAAAAACCTATTTTTAATCGCTTCAGACTTGATAGAGGGTGGATCTCAACCAAACAAAATCAAAACCCCGCTACAGTACATGCTAGAAGAGACCCAGGAAACAACCCCTTGTTAAGAGTCAACTAAAAACAACATTGCAAACCAATGCAGCTCCACCTTCCTGCAATGAATCTTTCAACAATGCAGGGCTAAATCGTCTCTTTCCTGATGATGGAAAATCTACTGGAGCTCCTGTTGGCAAGGCTATCCCCAATATAGAAACAGCACCATTCGGATTGGGAGGGACTAGATAGAAAGTCCCTCTACCTTGGTTTCTCCCTAAGATGTGCAGTCAAATGAAAAGATAATTTTTTTCACCTTTTTTTTTTTTTTTTGAGATCCACGAGTAAAAATCCATTACGTTTTGAAAACGTCTTTTCGATCCTCCTCTGATCATTGAATAGCGCGGTGGTTTTTTGTTGGTGGTGGTTTGGTTTTTTTTTGTTGGTTTTTTTTTGTTTTGTTTTTTTTTTTTAGTATTTATTCTAGTAAGATCCCATGATTGTCTTCACAGTGTTGCTACCATATTACCTTGTCTTTTCAAACGTGACTCCGTTCATTTCATGGAGCGGTTCCTTGCTAGGTTCATTACAGGGTTGTTAAATACTTTTTCCCCCTAAATTCTGGAGTCCCAACGTGATCACTTTCCCACTCTCTCCAACAGGGCTGAGGGTAAGGGCAGAAACAACAACAACAGAAATCTGCATGAATGTTCCTCATGCCTCAATAGGACTGGCTACCATGCTGTTGGGCGTATCTGGCAGCTGAGAGGACATTGATGCTACTTCACTTCCAGTAGAATTGGAACCGGGTCCTCCTTCTGAAAAATTAACCTGCCAAAAGGAAGAAAAAAAAAAAAAAAGAAGAAGAAGAAGAAGAAGAAAAATAAGAAAAAGAAATGTTGTTACAACTGTAACAATCAAAGGAAAGTAGCAGGCAAAGGTAAAGAAGAACGCAAAAATAAATACACAGGCATGCAGCCGAACGGCCTGATACATCTCCGCAGGAGGCTGTGTCACTGTTTGTTGCTTTGTTTAGCTTCCCCATTGACTTCACAGGAATCTTCTTCAGGCCTTCAGCCAAATCACCGGGGAAAAAAAAGCAGGTTAAAAAAACCCCCAAAAACCCTTTTTAAAAAAAGACTGAAAAATCAAGCAAATAAACAAACAAACTTATTAATGAGGCCTCCTTCCCTGTATTGCAAGAGTGGCAATCCCAACAGGATGTTCTAGTCAATTATTTAAGAGTGCATGTGTTTTTTTGACATGAAACTGCAGGGTTACTTTTTTCCCCTTTTGTGCACATACTGAAATAAACCTGGAAGGAGCATCCAGGAGCAGAAGGTATTTGAGACAAGCCATCCTCTTCCATTTGTGATTTGAAGCGGGTGCTATCTCTTTTTAATGAGAGTCAGTTTGATAAAAAAGGTCACACTTCTCCATGTCAATGTGCCCCGCGGCTCCCGTTAGTTTAGGGAAAAGGCGTGATTTGAAGGGTGGAGCTTTGCTAATCCGAAAGCATTTCTTTGACACCTATTTAGTTGGCCGATCCTGTGATTAAGGCCCTTCCAGATTAGAGTCGTGCTTTGAACGGTCGATGAACCTTCTGTTCCATCCACAATTCTTTATTTTGCTTCTTTTCAGTATCAGAAGTTATGTCCTATGTATGTCAATATTATTGAGTCTGTCTCATGATCTATCTACCTGTATGCATGTGGGTATTTGGGCTATCCATCTTCCATTAAGTCTTTTTTTTTTTTTTTTCTTTTTTCAACTACTCTATACAAAGCCTCACTGCATCAAAGGTTCTTAAAGTCTCCTATTCTGGTAAGGCACAATAAATAAGGCAGCTGAAGGAGATCAATTTTTCTTGTGTCTCCTTGACAGCTTGATTAAAGCAGGAAAACCAGTGGTTGCTCTAGAGGTAAGATGATGCAAACAGCCCTGCTGCTGTGCTACAGCTTCCCGAGCGAGCACGGTGTGCCAGGGGAGGGAAGCAAACTGCAGCCTGCCACTGGGCAAAAGAAAAGTGATCCTGCAAGAGAACGTGATACTAAACTGAAAAGGTCTGTAAACAATTCTAGACGTGGCTACAAACCTTCCTCTTCCATTGCTTCATGTCAAAAAAAAAAAAAATGCCCAAGAGATCAAAAAAGGGTCTATACATTACTTTTTCATCATTAAGTCTTATTTTGAATCACTGAAAAACCATACACAACGTACCTTATAATTTTAAAGATCTGTTTTTAACACACTTAGGACAGGAAACTGAGTTAAGGCTGCATTTCTGTCCTTAATTCACCTTGTTGGGCCTAAGTATTGTAGATTATACGGTCCCATATGAGCTGCCAAATGACATAGGCATAAGGAAGTGAGTTAAGAACAGAATTTATTCTAAAAACTCTGTTTCCTCTCGGCTTAAGGCAGTTTATCTTAGTGTTAGAATTTTTCACATGAATACATACTAACAATTCACTTTCCAAAGCATAACTTTTAATGTAAGTGTATTTATATATTTGATGTGTATATGTTTTAGAGAATAATAAAGTTATATCTAGAGGTATGTGCTTAAAGCGAGGACTTCAAAAATATAATTAAGCTGTTCATGTTTGTGCGACAAAACAAGGGCACAGGGAGAAACTACAATCATGTATTTAAAATCCACCCTATCACATTAAGGCCAGATTGGCCCGAAGTGGGGAGGGGCGAATTTTAGAAACCGCTTTCGCAGATGTACATGCGACTAAATGACACGTGAAGAATGTTTTAGTTCTCTGGCTGGAGGTGCTTTCGCTTTTCAGGAGTGTGCGGGCTGAGTTAGTCTCGTACCTGGGTCGGGCCTTATCCAGCTCCCACTCAACTCGGCAAGAGCTCTACTGTGCGCTAAGCTAGATTCTGCACCAAGCCCCCTTAAATCGGTTCAGTTCGCCGCGTTTATGGAGTGCCATCATGCCCACCTTGCAATTTCAGGAGAAGCCAGCTAGTCCGGACGGTTCACCCCTCTGAGGGCATCCGGCACGTTTGGAGAACATCCCCCCCCCCGCCCCTTGCTCTGCCCCATGTACAGGCTGGCCTGCTCCGGCTGGGAACCGACACTTACTAGTTGCTGAAAAGCAGGTTGGTCTATGTCACTCTGCAACGCGAAGTCACTCAGTACTTTCCAGGGCGGCTGGTAACTCTGCACCTCCACCGGGTTCGCCTGCAAACCACCGTCGTGTCTCTCCGGACTGGCAGCCACCATCGGAGTTCCTGTCATCCCTTGGATATTCTGTAAACAGCCCGGCAAAAGATGTTAATGAGCTTGGTTAACTTTATTGTATATAAGCGCTGAGTCAATAAACTGCTTTCTATCTTATCTATACAGTCGCTTGTATTTGCTTTGTTAATCTACTGTGAATGTCTTACTCTATTCTACTCTAGGTCAGCCTATTTCTACCCGCTGCATTTATCACGGTGGAAGTTTACTTTCTTTCCCTTTAATCCTCCTATTTCTCCCCAGGCATGCCCCCTCCACCCCAAGCTTTCTTACACGTGAGGTCTCTGTGTCTGGGCTGCCGACGCGCGGCTCGGCACAAGAAACGGTTAACCGTGCCGCCTTTCCGTGTCGCATCCAGGCTGGTTTTGTTCTGCCTGACCTTAACTGGATCGCACATCCACTGCACGACAAACCCGAGGTACGACAGTACCGTGCTCTTTCCGAAAAAAAAAAAAAAAAAAAAAAAAAAAAAAAAAAGAAGGAACCCCAGCCCTCCCAGTATGCCCTGTGGTGCAGGCACTGTGTACAAACTAACTCCAAGCCTCGACGAATAGATTGTTCAGGCAAGTTAATAACATCGTGTTTTATTGCATTCCAACAGGGTAAAATGAAACTCCTTAAATTCCACTTAACTAGGCAGCCTTATGAATTAATAGTCATTCTCAGGTCAGTTAATATACACAGGGAGAATAACAGACTCTTCTTCAAGTGGACTAACAACAGCAAAAAAGAAAAAAAAAAAAAAGGAAAGAAAAAAAGAAAAAAAAAAAAGAAAATCCCGGCCGACGATGCAGGCAGACGCTGCGGCCTCAAGAAAAAACGCCTAAGCGATAAAAAACAAAACAAAAAAAAAAAAAAAATTCCGACCGAGCCGAAGACGAAAGATGATTCAGCCAATGC
>NW_009260600.1:3342327-3344191 GCF_000687185.1 Egretta garzetta
GAACCCAGCTCTCTCCGCTTATTTGCATCACACGTGCATATGCCCGCAGAGAGAAACTCAATATATTTCTGTGCGAGGACTATATATATTTTAAATAAACTGTAAACATGATGGTGATCCCCAAAACTTTGCATTGCATTTGTCTTTTTCTACGGTAAGTGCACTGACAAACACACGCATACACATTGTAGTCTATAAAGTGCAAAGAAAATACATCAGATTTCCCTTTTACTCATGGGTTTTACTTCTGGTTTACTCCTGTGTAAAACCATTGAAGAGGGCGAAAGCGTCATTTTCCCCTCAAGGAGTCCTTTGCATTTGCGATATAAATATTACACAAGGCTGGGCTTATTACATCCCATAAGCTCTGCAGGTCGCAATTCATGCCGCAGAGAAGGTAGTCTAATCCACTGCATGTCCTTAAGCCCCACAAAAAGACATGTGTTCGCTCGAGCAGCCTATATCGGCTTCTCGCTGTGGTCTGTTTTAATTGCACAGGCAGCAGAAACAAGCGGATAATAGTTAAGCGGTATCATTTTCTTTGTTTTAAGGGAGCCTCCACACCAAATCAACAGCGTCCGACCGACCCCAGAGGCTGGCCGGGCTGGGCACAGCCCAAGGCATTTCTCCTTGGGAAGGAAGGCAGCGCCTGGTCAGACGCTGAAGCCACTTACAGTTTTGTCATTGGGTTGCTGCTGCTGAAGTTGCTTCATCATAATGCTCCTTTTTTTGTCCTTGCAACGCTTGTTTTGAAACCAAACCCTGATGACCCTCGGGCTGAGGCCAGTCATTTCTACCAGTTGCTCTTTCATGAGGGCGTCGGGTCTGGGGTTGGCGGCGTAGCAGGTCCTCAAGGTGTGAAGCTGTTTTTCGTTAAGGACAGTCCGGACTCGGGTGGTCTTCTCGGGCTGCTTGTGGACGTGGGGTCGCAGAGCTGGCTGTCTGGCAGAGATAGGTTCTGCTGTAAGGGAAGGGGAAGGGAGGAACAGGATCCCCGTGAGTAGGAAGCACGGAGTCTGCAGAGGCTATGAATCTAAGCTGGCGGGACAGGGGGAGGCGGGCGGGGGTGGGTGGTGAACCCTCTTTCAGAGGCCATTCGAGCAGCCAGGTCTACCGGAGCTCCGGCAGCCTCCTCTGCTTTATGCGCGGGTGGAGTGACAGGACTGACATTTCTGACTCCACAGATAATTAATTTGCAAAAACAAACCACCCCCCTAAAACTCTTAATGACAGAAGCTTGAACCTGTATGAGACTTGACAGGGGAGGGCGAGTTCGCCAAGGTGTGCGTGTGCTAGGAAAGGAGGGGGAGGGTTTTATGCATTTATTTCCTGACAAATCACCAAAACAGGTTTTTGGCCCGAAAATTAACGAAAGGCTACTTCTTAAATTAATCACAATTCTGGTCTGCTTCTCATATACTGAATCTAGCTCAGTTTAGGCGGAGGCCGCGATAACGTGCAACAGCTCCCGGCAGTTTGATGCTTCCCAATCAAAGCAAAACAAGCTAAATCCGCTGCACCGTGGCCGTGGGGGAAAACCCCGTGAGAGCTCCGCACCCCAGAGCTCGGGAGACGGGGGTCCACCTTAGAAAGTGGAGATGCTAGGTGAATTTATGTCGACTTTTGATGAATACTTTAAAAATATGAACGTTTCGCCAATTCTTCAGAAGGGGAACAAGCCTAGCAACACACGGAAACTGCCAAGAAATGCAAACTTAGGGGTAGCGTCACATCAAGAGCTAAAAGTATTCTTGTGATTCTGCTGTTCTTCTGGGTATTGTGTAGCTGTAGCTGTCTAGATGTAATTTGACCCAGTCAAGGAAAAAATAAAAACACTAGGGGTTTGGGGCTGGGGTGGGGGTTT
>NW_009260600.1:3344364-3345122 GCF_000687185.1 Egretta garzetta
GTTTTTTGCTAAAACTTTGGTTAGTTAATATTGAGAAGTGCTTGTTTTTGTACAGTCGGGTTCCGACTTTTCTGATTATAAGAATAAATCGGCAAATGCGATGAAAAGACAAACAAGAAGGCTTCAAACATTAGCAGTATCGTACCTGCCGACACAATACGCCTTTCGGGGACATGCACAAACACACGATAGGGAGCACGCGCAATCTCTCTAAAACGCTGCCATGATCAGCTACGGGATTATTTCTCCTTCTACATAGACACGTCACCTGAAAGCAGCTCAGAAGCGGGAAACGAGCCCCTTCAAACATAGCTGTGCTTGTGAATAACCTTTCGAGTTACAGTTACTCGCACAGCAATAACGCCGGACAACCTTGTGTCGTCCAGCCTAGTTTTGCCCCAGAGACGTGCCCCTTCCTAAAGCTTAAGCGTCTCTGAGTATCTGCCGCACCCGCCGAGGACTAAAAGTGGAAGTAAAGTTGTTAGGCGGGGCGACTATGAAGTTACAATGCTGAGTTTTAAGATGAAATTCGCATCAAAGCACATAAAACGTTTCAGGAAGGCAGAGTCACTTTAAAAGGCAATTACCGAAGATTAGCTTGTTGACAGTTTTAAATTACAGCCTAAGTGCTCGCCTGTAGTTATGAAGTCTATCTCTTTTCGGACCCCGCTTCCACCGGCGCTGAGGACGGCTTCTCCACACGCTCCGGAGGCGGCGGGGGCCGCGCTTGGCCGCAGACCTGCTCCCTGCAGCGGCTC
>NW_009260600.1:3346278-3347941 GCF_000687185.1 Egretta garzetta
CGGCCCCGCAGCCTGCCCCCACCCCAGCCTCCCTGCCCGCCTCCCCCCCGCGCTGACGCTCCCACCTGGAGCCGGGGCTCAAGCCCTCCCTCCGGCAGCAGCGAGAGGGCAACTCTTCGCTGACAGCCCCGCACGGCAAATAATGGGTTTCTGGGGTCACACGCTGGTGTGTGAGGAGGGTTCCTCGTCTCCCGTGGGGGACAGCGGGACAGTTCACCCACCCGTAGATGAACGTGAGAAAATGCTCCAACTCGGGTGTCTAAAACGGCCCAGCCCCTCGGCGCCCACCGAGTGCTCCTTAGCCAGCCTCCCTCGTATTAAGTAAAATTAACATCTTTCCGCAGATGTACGGATACATGCGCATACGCACGCACACAATCCACAGAACTGTAAAAGCTGTTCCTAAAACTAAGCTAATATTCATCCCCACACATTTCCTCACCAGTACGCTTCCTCAGAGATGCAGTCTTTGATGTATGCCTGTGGGTACAGATGTTTATTTACACACATCTTTTAGCTGCTATGTCTACTGAGGTGTACTAATCCTATATTCAGAGCTACATGTTTCCGAATTATAAGGTTTTGAGAAGAAAAAAAAAAAACCCTAAACAGCTAAACGGCAAAAAACAGAGCGATCGCAAAGTGTATGCATTAATAGGTAAAGAAGTTGGGGGGATTGCCCACGTGCCTGACAATTATAGATTAGCTCACTGTCTAATTCAAAGTCGACTTGCAGATAATGGACATCTTACTTTTAAAATTGTAGCAAATGAAACGTATTCCGTATTAACTTAAAAGAGCTGCAATTTTTTTTTGTTTGTTTAAATTTCGCCCGCTGAGTTCTAACAGGAGGTAAGGGAGCACCTCTCGGTCCAAACGTTTTCCTTTCATTTGAAAGTAGTGAAAGGACAACATTTAAAAGCGCGGCTCCAAAGTGCGTTCAAAAGTAAAGAAAGGAAAAAAAGGTGGGCTGTTTTTCACCATGGTAAAACTTTGAGACTAATCTCACGGCATGGCTTGAAGAAATGATCTGTTTATGAACCATGCACCGGAGGAGGAAAGGCTCAAGTGCTTTATTTCTATTCAGAATTACAAAGAAACTATAAAAGATATCTTAGGTGTCTAAGTAGGTACTTGCTCCCAAAACTTTCTGTTAAAAAAAAAAAAAAAAAAAATGCTTTCCATACCTTAGTGTCATACAAAGTTCTGGTTTGGCAAACCCAGTAGGCGACACTGAAATGGATCAGCGTGACCCGGGAGCACAAATAATAAACACACTCGAAATTCCTGCTTTGGTTTTCTCTATAGTGTCAGGATTGGCAACTCTCACATTTTATCAGTTACCAGATTTTAATGTGAGGAAGGAAGCGGTTCCATTATCTAAATATACCCAATTGTTCGCGAACAGATGATGGGCAATTTGATCTGCTCTGTCTAATTCATCAGTACAGATAAGATAAGAAAGAAAAGGCAGTCAGATATCACCAAAGGGGTTAATATTTAAAAAGATTAAATGTCAGTTATTTTAGCGAAGAAACATTTCGGTCTAGGTTTTAACCTCCCCATAAAAGGATCCTTCATTCTGAAGAAAACTTCGGGTTTGTTTTGCTTTTGCTTTTTTTGTTTCTGACGGGCCTAGTTTACATAGTTCTCCCCCATAACA
>NW_009260600.1:3348048-3349686 GCF_000687185.1 Egretta garzetta
GGCATACATGCTTGAAGTGCCTTTCTTATGAATGCCATTATGCCTTTGCAAAAACACAGAGATGCGTTTCTCAGGTTGTGTTAAAAAGCGATCAGTTCCGTATTGCTCATAATATCTACACTGTTGAAAATATTCTCCATTACCCACGATTTCCCACTTTGTTCGAATCACAGGATGCATTGCCTAAGTCTTCGGGAGGGTCCCACACAGTGGCTAGCTGTTCCTGGATGTGGTTTTGTTTATACAGAAATTTGCATTTGAATCTGTGGAATAAAAAATTGACGACTCTAACTTTTTTCCTCATCTGTCTATCTATAGGGAAATCCCTTTAAAACATACCAGTTGTCTTTTCACCCTCTTTCTCACCATTTTTCCTCTTCCTGCCTCTGTCAGATTTATAAAGTTTTTTTTTTTTTTAAAAAAAGCAATCTCACCGAAGAATAAAACAACGTAAATGGCGTACCTGATATAATCTCTTTTACAGTAGGTTTTGCCATCCCTAACAAAGCACGTACAGGTCTCGTCCAAATACTGATTACACTCTGCACACTTCAAACACGCCGCATGCCATTCCAAATCCGGAGAAACCCTCAGAATATACTGATCGTGAATTTGATTGCCGCAACCAACACATAGGGAAATCAGGCGTTTTTCTGAAATGAAAATAAATACATGATTGACTAACCGTTTACTCTCCTACAGAGATAAACACACTTTTAGTGTCGTTCCCTTATAGGGCGTACTCTGGGAGTGTTGTTGTTTGGTTTTTTTTTTTAAAGAGTATTACACTTTCGGATGGTAATTGAAGTGTGCCATCAAAACCTTGCCTCGTTTAGAAAGGAGGCGGAACATATGTTAAAATGCAGATGTGAACAGTCTTCGGGGTGAAGGTCCTCATTTCGCAAGCCTTGCACGGAATCAAAACTCCAAACTCCCTCGTTGTTTTATTTTTATTTTATTGTTTGCTTCTTTGGATTCTTTCTTTATGGGGAGAGGACCTACATGTTTGATTTCATTTTTTAAGAGGCTCTGACTGGAAACGATGAACGCATGGCTGGGTGCGCTTCCCCTTCAGCCCCTTGCCACAGAAGAGGGGACTCGAGGCTGCGAGCAAGAACAAGCATCATTACGGTTGTCACTTGCTCTCTTTTGCAAGCCTAGCGCTAATTCCCCTAGACGGACCGGGTGCTGGATAGCCAGACAGCCTCATCGCGGTCTAGCACGAGGAGAATTTAAGGCTCCGTGGTCGGAGATCCCATTAAAATCCCGCCTGCTCCCCAAACTTTAAAGGGGTGCAGGATCCCAGGCTATTAACATACAAGGCTACCAGGTTAAAACACAGCAAGCATGCAGGCATGGCAACAAAGGCACCTTCTCTACCATTCAAATGAAGTTCAGCTCTTTAGCAGTTCGCCTGCCTGAGACGATTACAATAGACAGCACATTTATTCCGACAACGGTAAAAATTCCGCCTTACTTTTTGGTGGGTCTCCCATGTCTCCCATATCTGTAAGAGGGTGTAATGTCCACAGTGAAATGGTGTACGGTTTCGTTTTAAGACCCCAAAGTAGGTTTGAGAGCTGTCGCTAAAAATAAAAATAAATAAAAAAGTAGAAGCAGTAATAAGAAAAGAAAAAA
>NW_009260600.1:3349758-3351267 GCF_000687185.1 Egretta garzetta
TGCGGGCGGCGCGGCGCAGCTGTTCTGATTATCATATTTCAGCGTCTGGCGGCGCGGCGGCCCCGGCTCGGGCTCTCGGAGGCAACTTTTCCTCGCTCCTCATTTGTATTTCGCTTTATACTTTCTTCTTCTCGCTCTCCTCCGTCCCCGCCGCTTATCTCCCGTCACACCTTTCATTTTCCTTCCCGGCCCCGCTCGGGCTCCTCCACCCCTTCCCCCTCTCGGGCTTACCATGCCATAGTTACCATTTCCACACGTATATATATATTTATATCTGTAATTTTGGGGGGAGGGTGGTGGTGTTAATCCAACTATTTCCTTTCCGAACGTGTTTCTTTCCCGGGCGGGAGGCACTGCCCCCGTTTGCCCAGGCGAGGGGGGGAGGGCAGGGCAGGGCAGGCTGGCCGGGCACGGCCCCAGCCACGAGATGGGACTGTTTATGTTTTTCCTCCAGCCTCCTTCTCTCTTAAAATCGTGGATGAAAGCTTCATGTATTTCTGTTAAACACAAGCTGGAAGAAGATAAGGGCGCTGTCTGAAAGCTTCCCAAACCAGGCGAAATGCAACTTTCCCGTGGGCACGGATTTCTTTGTGTACGTTTTTCAAAGGGCAAGCTCCGCGCAGGCTACACGGTGCCTTTCCTCTGGTCTGTGCGCGAAACTGTACCCACTCCCGAACATCTCCACCCCAAACCCTTCTGAATCCCCCCACATCTTAAACGTCCCCTT
This sequence comes from Egretta garzetta, assembly GCF_000687185.1. Classification (NCBI taxonomy): domain Eukaryota; kingdom Metazoa; phylum Chordata; class Aves; order Pelecaniformes; family Ardeidae; genus Egretta; species Egretta garzetta. Next base: position 3,350,486 of record NW_009260600.1, read on the forward strand.
TGAGTTTGTTTAGATACCACTTTTGCGTCCCTTCCATATGGGCTGTTACACCGCCCTCATCAACGTAGTGTATAAGTGCCCTCCAATCACTACTCATCAGGAAAACAGAATTTTCCCCAAGTCCTGTTTTTTTTAAAAGGCAACCGGTGAGACTAGAGTTTGGGTGAAAAGGAGGCAAAGCCATATTCACGCGGAACATCCTCCGGCGGGGAAGTCTGGTTGCAGTGAAACAGCCGAGAAAAAGTTCTGAAACTTGCATTCTCTGATGAGACAACTACTAAACGGCCGACCTCCTCGGAGCCCGAACTTAGTTTGCAAGATGTTTTCCTTTCCGAAGCCGAGGGAGCAAACACACCCTCCAGCTTTTTTTTTCAAACAAGAAGTGGGACCCAGCGTTGCCACTTGTAGAGATAACTAAGCTGGCTTGAAATGATCTCGAGATAGTGTCAGGAGGTAAAGATATGGTTGTAAACACACACGGAGAGTGACTTTACATATTCGACGTTTAAATAAACAGTGGGAAATGCAGCTCTGCTAGGTGATCACTTCTGCACCCCAGAAACTGGCGACAGACGTATGCGTGGGGGTGTTTGCGTACAGGCTGGTATGGGTACGAGGCTAGGTACGCGTACACCTTGTCATTTTGTGCGTTAGCTGCGGAAACCGAAAAGCAATTATTAGGAATTACCGCCGATGCTGGCAGCCTTCGGACAGCCCGGCACGTGCTGTGGGGCAAACCTTTGGCAACGGCCGATTTCGCTTAAATCGCGGCTCGGGCTGCG
>NW_009260600.1:3351790-3354203 GCF_000687185.1 Egretta garzetta
AAAAAAAAAAAAAGACTCATCCCGAAGCCTGAGGAGAAAAAACCCAACAACCAAACCCGCGGGTTTTGTGAGAGAGCCCGAAACGGGTAGGTGTTTTTTTTTTCCGTACTGCGCCCTTTTCCCCATGTCTGTCCGCCTTTTAAAAATTTAGCCTGATTAAAATACACTCCCTCCTCGCTCTGAAACATCGCGTCTTATTTTCCATCGTTACACCTTTGTTTGAGAAAAAAAAAAAATCGGTCTGGTTTTAGGTCTATTAACCCCCACTCCCTAACTTTTGGGGTTTAGCTGCTACTTCGGGGAGAGGGGACTGCATTTTACGCTCGATCGTTGCAAATGATGTGCAATATCGAGAAACCTGTCTCCGCCCCAACAAACCAGGATTGGGAAGAAAAGGAGGGCTTTGATCAAGGGTTTTTTTCCCCCTCCTGTGCCACTGATTTGCTTACTGTGTATTCGATTCGCGTTCCCAGGAAGGCGAAGCTCTATATTTAGCCAGCACCAGAATCGGGTTTAAGGGAGTGGAATAATGAGTGGAACTGCCAGTTTCAATGAATAAGGTATTTAGAGAAAAACCCCGATGAAGGATTTCTCTTTTATGATATCAATATACACGTGAATGGGAAGACATAAAACGGGATTTGTACATATTTGAGACACTTCCGAAAATACATGTTAATTTTTTTTGTCCTTGGTTGTTTTTTCTTCCCCCCTCCCGCCTCCCCGTTTTCTTATTTATTTACTTTTGGGGAGGGGACTGGGGGAGCCTGCTAAAAGTCGGTGGCTCTACACAGCAATCAATAGCTTTCATCACATTGAGGGGCTCAAATGAGATTATATGCATTCGAGGGTAGGGGGAAAAAAAACAACAAACCCCGAACCAAAACCCAAACCGACAAAACCGACAGCGGCGATTAACCCTTTCCGTCCTGTAAAGAACAGCTATAAATTCGGTCCTGAGTTTGGTTAGAGGCAAAAAAATCAGTTGGGGGAAATGATTAGAGGTAGTGTCGGTTTCGGGAGGGAGGCGGCATTGGGGACTGAGTGAGATGCTCTTGCCGGCCAGGGCAGGGGCAATACCGGGCTGCGGTGGCCGAGACCCGGCGCGATGAGGGCAGCGGGGGGTCCCCGCCCGCTCCACCGGGGCCCGTCGCGGTCGCCCTCCTGGGGCTCAGCCCCGGGGACCGGGCCGGGGGAGGGAGCGAGGTCACACACAGACACACACACACACACAGAGGATCGGGTGGGGAGGGCTGTTTCTGCCCCACTGCATCGCGGTGGCTCAGCGCAGCCTTGCCGCTCGGGCACGCAGAAAGGCTCCTTCATTCAGCTGCGGCTTAAAACTTTTCTTGAGGAGCGTCGGGCCAGAAAAAAGCTTTGCAAGACGAGTCTGGGGTCCCAGAAGTTCAGTTTTGCCCTCGCCGTGTTGCGGGGTGCGGCGAGGAGACCGGGGCTGAGCCCGTGCGATGTGCCGAGAGGGGAAGGGGGCTCCGCACAAGGCTGGAAGCGGGAACAACGCAGCGGGGAAATCAATCACGAAATGTATTAGCTGCTCCGGGGTGCAGGCTTTGACTCATCTAGAGGTGTGCGATCTTTAATCTTCAAGTCTTAGCTACCGCATGCGAGGGAGAACTGTACCGTAACAGCTAAATCTATCAAAACGCAAGAAAACCTGTCAGGGGGCTTCTGCGCGCCCAGGAAACCTTCGTGACCATAATAATACAATTTGGTTTATTAAGTCGCGCTACCTCTTAAAAAAAAAAAAAAAAAAAGAAGACAAACAAAAACAACCAAAAAAAGCGCCATCCTTTCCCTCCTAGAGCCTTCCCGGAGGGCACTAACTCTGTCACAGGACTGGCCAGAGGCACCGGCCCCGCTTTAACCCGGCACGCCGTAACGGGGAGTGCAGGCAGGGGAGCAGGTCTTTGGCAGCTGGGGCAAAATAAACTCCCAGAAGTTTGAGGGGTGGGGGGAAAGAGAAATCCCCCAAAGATGTTAAGAAGGCGGCAGGGCGCGGGTGGGGCCGAGCGGTCCGGTGCAGGACTGGAACAGCCCAATTTCTCTTCAGCCCAGTGCCTCCTGGCCCCAGCAGCGGCAGACGCGGGCGCACACGGGGGGCGAGGCGGGTCGGGGATATTTATTGCTTTAAACTTTCCCCTTTGTTATCTTCCCCGCGTCAGGAAGTGTTCGAGGACAGGAAATACAGGGGCGATTTTGTCTCCGTGGTGAACAGAAATCTCTGGGTAGCGAGGGAGTTTAAGGCCCGCTTTCCAGTCCCGGCCCTGGCGGGGTCCCCCCCGGGGGGGTTGGGGTGGTGGCGGATCGGGCCCTTTGGTTCTTCCCGCGGGCTGTGGGGAGCGTGGGGGGAGACAGCGAGCCGAAGGGCGTCCGAGCTGCAGGGCGTCCGGCCCAC
>NW_009260600.1:3354885-3387121 GCF_000687185.1 Egretta garzetta
GAGCGCGGCTGTGCCGAGGGCACTGCCCGGTTGCCCTTGGGGGAGCCCGGCTCTCCTCCCCCGCGCCTTGCTGACCTTCGCGACAGGGTTTCCAGCGGTGGAAAAAAAAAACAAACCAACAACCCAACGAGACCCAACAACAGCAGCGTAAGGCGAAATAACACCAAATAGATGAAGGAATCGAGCAACTAGAAGAAACAAAGTTTGACGACCGGTAGCGGATTACTTGTCTGACGGGAGGTGATCTGCTTGAGACCCAGCAGAGGATGTAACGCCCATCTTTGGTCACTGTAAGGTATATTTATTGCTTCCCAAAAGAGCACAATAAAATTGACAGCCACAACCTGAAAAAAAAAAAAGCATTTAAAAACAAACACACGGAGTTATCTGCGTGGAGGTTAGACAGGTCGAGTTAATTAGCCGAAGTGGGTAGATATGTGCAAACACGAAATGATGTCCTGCTAAATTAGCTATTATTGCTTAGATCCTGAAAACAAATCTTGCAAAATTAATCACCAGAGAAGCAGTGGGGAGACCCAAAAAGGAGATGAAGTCTAAACAGGGAACAGTTAGAACTCAGTGTACATAAATACTGCAAGTTTGGTGTGCTCACATGAATATCCCTGCAATGCACAGTTTATTACACTTGTTCTGAGGAGTCGCTGCCTCACTACAACAGGAAAAAAACCCAAACAAAAACCAAAACAAAAAACCCTTAACAAGATTTGCATAATACCAACCCTGCAAGTTTCAAAACTGCAGATGCAAACTTGTTAAAGTGACTACATACAAAATAGGAGAATCTTGAGTGAAAGTAGTGCAATCAGCATGTTAGAGGGATGAATTAAAGATGGACTGTGACCCTTTGTACAATCATTCCTCATGCATGAAAGCAAAAGAAAGGGGGGGGGGATTTTTATGTATTGTCCACTGTTCAGTGGGCTCTGTTTTGAACAGGGGCAAATAAAAGCCATCAATAAATCATAAATCTTACATTAAGAACAAGCACGCACAATGTACTTATGGCTTAGCATTTTTTTCCCGCTTGTGGGACATGTGCCATCCATTACGTACAAAGATGAAAGGTATACCATACAATACAGTGGTATTGGGTTATATATGTATATAGACAGAAAGACAGTCAGAGTATTAATGCAATAGATCCCACCGATACATGTGTTACACATTTTTAACATTCATCTGTAGAGTATAATAATTATTAAAGCTACTTGTGGTTTCCTTTGTATTGCTCAGAATCCTGCATTCAGCCCCAGCTCATGAAAAGAAATGTATCATGAGTAAGTGTAGCAAGAGCTTGAGCTGCCTGTCATCATTTGTTCTCTTTCTCTATAGGATGCGTATTTCTGCCTGTATGGTTATTTGCATCCACATACTGTGACTTTTCCAACTCTGTTGCACACAGCTTCTGTTTTCCTGTGTAAACAAACATGTACAGGGTGAACTCAACATCTGAAGACCCTGCAAGTACAGTGTATACTTTAACAGTTTCACTGCCAAATGTATGGTTTGCAGATCAGGAATTTTTAAATGTTATCAACTTTGTATCTGCACATATAATGTATCTGAAGTGCAGATCAGAGGAAATCTGAGGTCTTTATGATGTTTTTCTAGTTTGCCTGTAGATTGTCTGCTATGCACTAGTCCACTTGGTTTCATGAAAGGTTGGAAAGAAAATAAAATCTCTTTGGAGGAGGCAGGCCAGCAAATGCCTTCTAGCCCCAGGACCGTACTTGATGACACGTACTCTGGGCAATGCCGCAAGTGCAAACAGTAAAGAGGCCGTGTCATTCTCACTGTTGTCAAGAGCACCAAGATGAATGGGGGGCCTTGGAAAGAGGCTAGATATGATCAGATCTGAAGACCACATGCATTTGTGCCACATGGTAGGACAAAATGTGTGTGTGAGGAATGACTACAGTGAAGAGAATGAGGGCTAGGGAAAAGATAAAAAAGGATGAATGTGGTGGTAGAGGTAGGAGAAGCATAGGCAAAAATGTGTGGAGGAGTAAGTAGAATCACAGAGGGGCAAAGGTGAGAGAAATGTTTAAGAAAATGAATGCAGTGACATAAGAAACTGAGAAAATAAAGAAGGAAAGAAACTACTGGTGAAAAGGACATAAAAGAAAGAGCACGGCAGAACGAGGAAAGAAGAGAGGGAAGATGGAAGCAGGGCAGGAAAATAGAAGAGAGCTTCTTTCTTGGAGATGCTGTGTGTCTTTGTGTTTGATGCTGAGGCTGTGACAAATCAGTTGCTGCCACTGATGATGATGATCTGGCACTTGACTGCAAAAGTTTTCCAGTCTCTCTCACAAAAATATTATTCTATTAGGGCTATAATCATCCTTAACGTATTTGACAAAACATGTTTATGTTTATATTCATTGTAACATCATAATTGTTTAATTATTTGCCACTCTCAGATTTGCATAGGATTTATTTCTCCTAAAAAAGCAAGTGCTTTTTTTTTTTTTTTGTTTGCTTGTTTGTTTTGTTTTTAAGAAAGCATTGCTCTTTCAAAAGAAAGTATGCACCTCCACCAAACCTCCCTCCTCCAAAATCTCCCTCTCTCTCTCTCTGTAACTCCTGTAGGTCAAAGAGGACCCCTGCTCTGCATATGTGCAGAAACTAGCAGGCCTATAAAAACTTGATGTGAGTCAGCACTGCTCCATAAAAGGTCAACTACAGCTGAATCAAGCTACTCTTAAAAGGCATCTACCACAGAGAAGAAATATGAGACAGACAGGAACAGTATAGAAAGGGATAGGTATTAATCAAAGCAAAAGACAGAAGGCAAAGAACAGAAAATTCTGCCAAAGCTTAATACTTTTCCACTAATATGTTCAACAATGCCCATATACCCTACACAGGCTGACTGGCTAAGGTCAGGTTGATCTTAGCTATGCAAAAGGAAGCAGCTGTCAACTGTGGCACATGGCAGATGGAGAACTCTTATCAGATTTTTTAAAACCTGAAATTACTTTTTTTTTTTTAATTTAGAAATTGATTTGCTGTGTGACATTAGAAACCCTAATACTGGCACCACATGTTGCAATGAACCATCTTCCACCTCTGTGTGACAAGATAAGAATGTTTTTATGATGTGTGTATATTTTGCCATACTTGGATTTTCAAAGATAATTGGGGTCAGCCTTATTTGTTTCAGGCCTCCTGCCTCTTTAGCTAGACTACACTATAAATATTACTCTGTCGATACTGAAACTATTGGGTTTGACAACATTTGCTTATGTGGTGGAAAGAAAAAAACAGCTTTATTGCAGGAAATATGACAGGAGGTCAGAATAGATGAGCAGAATAATCCTTCCTCTCCCTCAAATATCTTTTGGATAGTTGGTAGTATTTCTTGGTCGAGCTTCACTGACATGAATGGTTATAGCACCCATGACTCAAAAGTTGAGCAAACAGCTAATAAGTTACGACAAAAATAGGGTATGCTAGATGCACGAAGCACCTGTTTAGAAGAACCACTGAAAATGGTTTTCAAATATACTTTTTAACAAGGCTGTAATTATTTGCTTTAATGATAATATTATGCTTGTCTGTTGATTTCTCAGCGTCTCAAAGACTCAACGCAGACATCACCTCAGGGACTCAGTCCTTAATAACAGGATGGGAGTCGTGGGTACCTGTGCACAGTGGGAATCTGCGGGACTCAGTCAAAAGTTTTTAGCCAAACAACAAGGTGAGGCAGGCAATAATCGTACCCATTTTACAGATACACTGAACTGTCCTTCAGGGGAAAAATCATGAAATTCTACTGCAGATATGGCCAGTTGGGAGGCTTGTTGTTGATTTATAGTGCAACATCCTGACATATTTGTCAGCCTTAAGAATCAAAATAACACTGTCTCTGCATCTTTATGTTCTGCCAAATAAAACTGTGTGTTACAAAGGAAGCTGTGTGTGCAATATTATACTGGTACATCAGCTTTAATATTTAAGCACATATAAACCCAAATATTTTTACATATATTTTCATCTGTGATCCAACTAGATCTGCAAATCTTATAGATGCTCCTGCCTACTAGCAAACATTTATAAAGTGAAAAAACCCACAAAATTTTGGATATTATTTTCTTCCCTATGTACTTCACAGTACACATAAATGACCTTTCACTCTAAGATTATTTATTATGCAAGTGGACTCCTTATGGCCTTAAGAGCTGTCTTCATAAAGTGGTTAAGCATTTGCCTATTTTTAAGGACTCAAGTCAGTCCACTGTCATAAATGACCTGACACATAGGTTTGAAGGTAGGCATATAAAGTATGTGGCTTCCTGAACCTCTGTCACCTTTCATTCATTTACAATATTTCTCACATACTGTCATCATCACAAAGGTTCAATTTTAGTTATTTTGGGTGAAATCTTGCCTCTACTCTGAAGAACTCTCATGGAAGATGAAGGAAGGACTTTCTAAAAGTCACCAGCTTGAACTGTTAGTTGACTTCATGTCTTTCTTTTGGAAGAAGTGTTTTGATTTATACAGGTTGGCTGCATCTAAACTTATTTTGCATCTGGAATCTTCTATAAATTTAAGAGCTCAAAAAGAAACCCAGCCATGTACTACAGAAGGGCTGCTCTTTGATTTAGGGAAATAACAGAGCAATGGTTTCATGGTCTTTATGTAAAGTCAAGCAGATATTACGCAAAGGTTCTTGGAACTTGCTCCTGTTTTATGAACATATTTCAGCTTCATTTTCTGTTATCTTTTCCTCCTGTGAGTTACTCCTATTCAATACAGTTCAATGGAAGAAAAACGAATGATTGAATGTAAATGAACACAGCTTAAATTAATAGGATTACCTGGAATAATCAAGTATGACAGCCAAGAACTGTAGAAACATGCATTTTGGGGCCTAAACATAGAAATCCTTACTCACATGATTAATGACGTTGATGCCAGTCAGACTACAGGTATGTATGTATGTAGTTTTATTCACTTAAATCAGGATCCCTATTATAAAAGTTTCAGTACAGAGTTCTGCGGCAGAAACCTTAGTCAAAGGTGTTATTTTGTTCAAGTCAGTGCAATTTTCATATGATAAAAACCCCACATGCTTAAACTTTTTTTATTCTGTCTAATATGTGTATTACAGATGAGGATTTTTTTTTTCTTCCCCCGGAAAGTAACCAGATTAAGTATATCACAGTCATTAGAATACTTTTCATCAGAAGCCGGAAATATCTCTCTAATCTATGTCCGGTTACAGAAACAAAATTTATATAAGCCTCATAAAATTGTACTTAAGACAAACCCAATTTGTTCAAATCAATTAACAAAAGTGCTTTTAAAGAAAAGAAAATGAGCACTGGAAATTACTTATAGACACTCAAAATACTGTTGAAAACTGAATTCTTAGGCTTAAATATATATATGAAAAATGAAGCATAATTTTATGAAACTTTTAATGTCTCCTTCCAATTCATGTTATGGTGACATAGAAACAAAATGGAAAAGAAATGAGGAGAGGGTAAGAAGCGAGGTGGAATTAAGTGGAGTCATTGGCAAACTATAGCCTTTTTCATAGAAGGATTATCTTGTGGCTAGTTAGTGGTAGTAGAGTCATATGTATTAGGAGTCAAACCAATAGAGTAGCAGATTTACTTTAGTAGCAGAATGCTAAACAGTGAGTATAGCTAAGTTGTGCTTTACTTGTTTTTTTAGGTTAAAATATTTCAATCAAATATGCAATTAATCTGCCAACATCAACAAGATCTTTAGAAAACTTCCAACACAGAATGAGCATGTTTTTCCATGTACTGTAAATATTTACCCTTTATGATAATCCCACTACACCATATTATTCTTAAGAAAGTTTTGGATTGCTAAATAAAGATCTTGATGCAATTATATTCAGAAACTTACAGGGACAAAATGTGTCTAGTGCTTGTGAATAGAACACGTATAATCCGTATAAATCTACTAACTCACTAATACTACCATTTCAGTATCCTCTGTGCAACCATCAATAAATTATGACTTTGCAGCTAGATCTTTAACTGATTAATTGCAGGCTTTCACAAAGAACTTCCCTCCCCATCCCCCCGTCCCCCCGCCCCAGTATATCAGTAATAGAGCTATTACATTCACAGACAAAAGAGTGTGCTGATACAACATTAAGCTTGTGAAATGAACTTAAAACCATGGCAAGCTTTTGTTGGGTATGAAATGCTGAATATCTGAGACAATATGCACTTTGTTTTGCTTAGGTAATGCAGGGATATGCAGACCAACTCTGAAGGAGAAACAGGCAAACTAATTGCTGTGACTATTAATTTCCTTGTTAATTCTATTAGTTAAGAAAAAGAGAAGTATTCTCAGTTCCTAATTCCTGCAACCAAGCCATGGCAAAAAAGTATATGGGATGTATCACAGAGTTGTGGTTTTGGGACCTACTTTCATAAACACTGAATACCAGAGTCATTCCTACAACTTAGCTTAAAATTACTGTTGACTGATAGCTGTTGATTATCTTGGAAAGGTGAACTGAACCCTGATGTGAAAGTGCTGGAGGTAATTTTTCTGGTGAAGTAATACCTAAATGTTGACTATATATGACCTATAACTTATTGAAATACATATTTTTACATTTAAGTAGATATAAAAAGACTTTTGAAAAGCTGAGGGACTGGCAGACACTGCTGTATGCAGATGCTTGTGAAGAATCTCTGTTCACTGCATCCATTGTGAGTGGTTTATGACTTTGAGACCATCCTTCAGGCTCCTATATCTTGGGGTCCTAAGAGCTGATGTGAGAATGCATGGCCCTATTTACAGGACTCATATGATGTGTGCTCCATTGGAGTACAGTGGTGCTCTGGCAGCATGTCTTCGAGCCAGCTGCTACTCAGTTTTCTGTGCATCTGTCTGAATAAAAAGCTTAATGGCTTCTGTACATCACTGACATGAACAGGGCCAGATTGGCCCTCAGGGTATGCCTCAATATGCTCATGATGGATACAGAAAGATACTAAGACAATATTAGTTGTCCCTTCTTTAAAAGCTGTGGTTCTGGTTGCCTTGAACATCACCAGAGATACTATTTGCATTACAGTCCCCAGTGGGAATCAAGGCGTAGCATTTTTGCCAGCATAAAAACATAATAATAAAATATAAGTCTGCCTCAAGCCTTTTAGAACCTGTAATACTGGTGAAGGGAAGGAGGGGAAAGAGAAATGGCATAAAAGGTGAGTTTTTGAAGATTAAACAGCATACATGAAAAGAACATGGAATGAAATGCAGGTTTCCTGAGTTCCATGTTATTATAAGAGAATATCTCTATATACTGTGTGCTGAATATGCATGATCGTAGGTACAGTGAGGGTGAGATCCAAGAAAAGCAGTGTAATAACATCAGATTTACTCCTTGTCTTCCACAACTCTTTGATTTTTTTGTGAGGAAAATCTGGAAACCTGGGTTAGGTGTCTCAGCTTGCAGGGGTGGGGTAAGGTACATGATCTCAAATGCATGTCCACCATAATGATGTTTGCCTGCAGTCAGCATGCTGATCAAAGAGATGAGTGGAGCTCCTGAGTGGGAAGCACCTGAAAACTGTTAGGTCTTCAGTCCTTTCTCTGTTCATAGCTTCAACTAGGCTGTGGAAAAGCACTTTATTCTGACTGGGACTAACAGCTCAGTGATCTCACAGATCTATGAAAAAGCAAGGCAGAAGTCCCTATTCAAACAAACAAACAAACAAACTCAATGGAAAACAAAGCAAACCACAACATGCTGTTGTCAGGCACCTATTATACAATAACCTAGAGATTGTAGGTCTCGGCCCAGATGTACCTGAGAAGACTCAAGACTGCACCTTCCATGTCCCTTCAGAGAGCTCATATCACCTCTCTGTTATGACCCTGGTGGGAGCAGGGGACAAGGAAAAGCGTAGCCATCTCCCAGCCACTCTGCTAAACTGTGAAGAAGAGATGTGCTGAACCAGAAGGCAAGAACAGGAAGAAAGAAGCATGATTCTGAAGCTCAGTGAAGGTGTCACCTGAATAAATCTCTGTCTCAAGGCTTATAAATACATTTTGTTCAAGGATGCTTCATATAGTGGTTGGACAAGGAGCTAGAAATACAATCTCCTTTGCTCTTCAGCCAGCAGATTAAAGAATCGTGTTCCTCTGGTTCCTGTCTTTTGGTCCTATAAATCTTAAATTATTTTCTCATCTCTGAAGAAGCCAGTTAAAGTATCAGAAACACTGCGCACACATTAGCACAGCTCTGTGCCCACCCAGAGTGAGCTCAGGTGACGCCATGTGGAGCTGGGGTGGACATACTCTGAAGTCTCATCATCTGTGTGCTTACTTAAGGACTTGTAAGAGTGCCATATACTGACTCCCAGTAATATATCAGTAAGAACACAATAGAGAATTAAAACAATACTTTAGAATGGAAAGGTTCCTATTACTTGTTCTCTTATTTACTGTCAAATATTTCTGAGAAATAATTGTTTGTCAGTGACACATAGCATTGTTTCTCATTGTTTGTAAGCCAAGAGAACACAAATGCGTAAGGAACAACCAACAACAAAGTACTTTCAATGTGACTTTTGGAACAAATAAGTGTCTGTGCTATGAGTGCATGCAGATTTTTTCACGAGTATCTGTTTTACATTAACGAATGCTTGGAAACTGAGCAAGCAATGAATAGAGAGTGGAGAAATCCCATCACTGCACCTCTTTCTATTCTCCACCAATATAGCAGAAATTTTGACTGCGGATGGTGTTAGTATTACCCCACAGCTCTCTTGTGCTGATGGAGGGTTCCAGCTAATGGACATTTTTCTAAGACAGATCATTATTTCCTGCCCTTATTCTGCTTTCTGACAGATGTCCTTTTCATCCCTCCTGGTCTTTCTCTGCCATTCACACAGTCCTGGTCTGCTCACCTCTTCCATCATCATATGTGCACTATCAATTCCTTTTTCTTCTTTTTCTCTGCCCTCTGCAATCTCTCAAAGTCTCTTCAGAGCATTCCTGAATTTCATTCTGCTTTCTGTTCTTCTCGCAATGGAGGAGAGGTAGTGAACTGCTAGAAAGGAGTGGGAGAAGGACTACAGAGTAGCCACCTTTGCTCCCGGTCTGCACTTCTCTCAGAGTTAAACTTTCCCCTTTATATCAGAGGAAAGGAAAGGTGTTGCTCAGCTGCAGGCTACTGAATGAGAGGGGGTGCATTGGCCTCAACATCATTAATGGCTTCACGGACATCTCAGTTCCATTACAAACACCAATTAGTCTAGCGTTCTGCTCCTCAGCTCTTCTTGTCTCTCCCAGCCTTCCCTTTTCCTTCAGATAATGGAGGAACTGTTAGGAGTTTCACTGCCTCACAAAGACCGGTCTTATAACCCACGAATTTCAGGGGAAAAAAAGAAGTGACAAATTTTAATTGGACTACCAGTCTACACTAATTTGTATTGGCTCACATTTTCAAGGATGTCTCTGTAAAGAAAAAGGACTTCCTACTTGACATGGATGCTGAGATTAACTTTGACATTTAGAACATTTCACAACCAGTATTGACTTTGCAGGTCATCAGAGCTGTCTGGGGCCTGATTCTGTAACTGCTTTTATCAGTAGTTAGTGGTTTCTAGGCCTGAACATGTTATGAGCAGTGAGTGGAAGTAGATTCACACCTAATATTAGATATATATCAACTGAATTCATCTAGAAGACCTTGTAACTTTTTTTCTTTCTTTTGAAGGCATATGACCATCCTGAATTCCAGAATTAACAAAGCACACCTGTTCCTGGATTACAAGAGATTTCCAGTGGCTTCCATTTGTTTAAGAGGTGGTAACCTTTATGCTCATTGCTCTGATATGGACCTTGTGCAGTTGTCCTTCCCATTATAAATTCCACTGGTTGATTTCAGAGCATTCTTTCTGAGATTGCTTTGAAGTCCACTAACAGTATGTGAATAGTTCAGAGCACAATTTCTTATCTAATTAGCACTGCTGTCTACAAGGAGTACATTGTCTCTTTTCCCACAGACTTCTAGTCAGTTTGTGATGTCAACTTTAATCTATAAATTCCTACATGGTTTGAGTCAGTTGTACTTTGGAAACAAGTTTTGCCCCTACTGCAATTTCAACAGCTCTGAGCTTGTTAGCTCTCTTGCCACTGTGTGTGGCGTAGCTCTCCTCTTCTGGTATTTGGTGGGACTCCTCATTCCCCTGGTCCACATTATAGGCTCTCCTCAAAGCAGATCCACAATACAAGGAGTTATGGCCCTGAGGTCTCTTTCCTGATGTTCCAGAGTTTGTGATATAGGACTCTGTCCCGTGATCTGACTCCCTTCTGTTTCCATGGGTTTTATGTTTAACTCTCTTCCGAAAGATACACATGCGTATGTGTACGTGTAAATTGGAGTTTGCTTCAAAACCATTCTTATTCCTTTCTCTCATCCATTACAATGAGGAGCTGGAGATAGGAGACCACAAACCCATTCAGGAGAATCCAAACAAACTCTCCACTCTGGTTCTCAGAGGCACAATGATCAATGTGTGTAACGGGGACTCATATTTTCTGATGTCTTACAGTCTGAAGGTGTAAGTTTTGGGGCTAAACCTGGATCTGTACTTTTAATGTTAAAGTTATTGTGCCAGGCTTATTCTCTAATCCCAGAAAATTTCTGTGCAGCCTAGGCTAGATCAGCATTGGCACATTAACCAGCTCTGTTCTGTATATTTCCTGGTATACCCTGTCCAGATTGCCTGCCAGTGACAGCATTCTCTACATTTTCTGGAGCTGGTGAACCTTAACAGCATTAACAATTTCTTCACATCTGTTCTGCAACATGAGTGTTTGGCCTACAGTCCCCAGGGACACTTCTTACTGACATCCCAGTCCTGGGAATGCTTCTTGTTGAGGTCCCGGCTGGACCATGTTTGGCCCATCATGCTGCTTTAGTTTATTGCCAAAGCAGAATGGGATGGCATGCTGTAGTAACTTCCACTGCTAGGGTTGATCAATGAGACGTATTTTCTAAACACAGATTCTTAGATTCTTGTGTGTTTGTGCACAGGCTATATAAAATAGAAACTGTCTGGAATACATGAAACAACAAATTAATTCTAAGCGGGAAAGGTTTAGGAGATTTTACGCTTGTTTCAAAAAATAGTATGGGTAACAAGGCAGATCACATGCTATTGAGTGCACAAATATTTGCCAGAATAAACCTAAATCGCATAGGTGACTCTATTTACCCTGAATATTCCAGAAAAAATGATGATGAAGCTGCAATCCATACCTGAACCAGCAAGTGGTACTGTTCTGAGCAATATGTGAACAGAGGCCAAATAGCTCAAGCCAGCAGTACCAGGAGATTATTGGAGGAGTCTGGAGGCAGCAACTGGAAGTAGATGGCAATACTGCTTTATGCCTCAAATAAAGGTTGTTTCAGAAAAATAAAACAATCATCAAATTAAAGAGTGACAAAAAATATTATTTGGTATAGTATTGTGTATTGCTGTGTATAGTAATGTGAAAAATGATATGATGATAAATTACTAACATTGGTCTGTTCAGATTATTTACTAGTTTCTTAATAACCTGTTGCTTAATCGATAAACACTGTAGTGTCTTAAACAGGCTATGTTCAAGCCTGTAGTGTAAAGAAGGAAAGTGAGACTGGTGAAGTAACAACTAAGCAAGAAGAAGGGAACCCATGAAGTAATAAATTATTAGAAGAGTACTTCAGTTGAAACAGGACTGAGCTGAGGAATATTGGGGCTTTGTTTAAATTTACCTCCTAGTTCTTATTTAGCTTGAACTTTTAACCTGATACTTTCCGTAGCCAAAGGGTATGAATCTAATATTTCTGTAGTACTGCTTTAGTAAGTTTCAGTCTTTTTGCAACACCTAAAGCTTGGATTTATGTTTTTTACCTAAAGTTCTCCCATTTTCTCCTGAAGCTCCTTGCCAGTTCAGTAAGTCAGGAAGGATAGGAGGAGACCGATTTTCTTTCGGTATCTGTCACAGGTGAATTATTAAGAGAAGTTGTTGTTGTGGGGTTAACTAAAAGGTTTTTATTAATGATTAAGTGATGATCCAATCATAATTAATTAATGACTGAATGATAAGCAAATGGTGATTAAGCAATAATTGAATGGTTATTGACAATGATTTAACAATGATTTGATGATGATTTGACAATGATTTCAACGATGATTTAAATATTCATCTAGATGGTGATTAGATGGCAGTTAAACACTCTACTACTTACTACACTTTTCATAATTAAGCTATAGCTGGGTATATAAATGTTGCTAGTATAAAATGTCTCTTATCTCATTATAGACAACAGATGCCAGGTAAGGGGTCACTCAGCCTTGAGAGGTAACCTTGAGAGGCATCCTTGCTCAAGGCGAGATCACCCCAGCAGGCCACTGCTGTCCATGAGACACCAGTGGGTTTTGGGGGGCTACAGATATATATAGTATAAAGTGATTGACTCGTAGTCAACCCCTGCTTTGGTGTGTGTGCCATTGTGCAGCTGTAGCAGTTTTAGTTTTGTATAGTCCCAGCTCAGGCTGGTACTGCTAGCTCCTGATAAGACATAACTTAGACTCTTTGGTTCCTGAGAAGATACGGTCTAACACAGTTCTCAAGGTCTGCACAGCAGGGCTGCTTCCAGTCAGGCCTACTTATGGGTAATGTCTGAACCAAACTACGGCTCTCTCACTTGGGGGGGGGGGGGGGGAAAGCACACACTCCCTTTGGGCATCACCGCCCTTTTTTTTTTCTCCACAAAGTCAGTCTGCTATGATGATAAACATTTGGAATCCGTTCTGAGTTTAAATGAAGGCAACATCATCAGGTGTGGATTATACATTGTATATACATAGCATAAAAAAAGGTTGCTTAAGTTTACGTTTAGTTTTGATGTTGTTTTCGGCCAGTTACCAAGGAGCCAACAATTAGATTAGGAGTTAAATGGGATGCCAAAAATTAGATTTTAGCAGAATACACTTTTGTTCCTTCTGTTCACCTTTGGTATTTCAGCCTTTAATAGCCTGTGGCTTTAAACTTCTGTCTACAACTGAGAAAATTAAAATATCTCTGCAGGTGAAAGCAAGATTCTTCTCCAACACTGATTTCAGGAGTTAATGCCTAAGTGAAATATTGTGAGTGTGTCTGTAAAATCCTGAGACCTGGTAACAAGGTTCACCCAGAAATTCTGTACTGCAGCCAAAATCAGCATAGCTTAATTAAACCTAATTCTCACTGCATCTCATCAGCAATAGTTTGCATTATTGGCTTTCCACCATTAGATGCCTAAATACTGGATTTTTCAGTGTGTTATGAAAACCAGGGCAGTAAGAGACACGGCAGAGTAGACACTGAAAAGTGGACGTCTGAGCCACGCTCTGTGATTTACACAGGCTGAGGCCCACATGAACATGGGTTTTTCTTTCCTCCCTCACATAGGGACAAAGGAAGGAGACTCCAGGCTCCACCTGTGTGAATCAGCCCACCAAAGTGGGGACAGGAGCCCCACCTCTGCCTCTGAGCATGAGGGAGACACAAGTAAATGTACCAGAACAATGACAGTTAGACACTGGTGTCTCCAGTGACTATATTAGAACTGATTTCACAAAAGGCTTCACAATTCTAGTAGAAATGGAGATATATTTAAAAAGAAACCTCATTACTTTTCTCTTTTTTCTTTTTTTTTTTTTAATGCCATAGTGACAAAAAAGATCAGACACACAGATAAATTTTAGCTAGATTTGAGAGGACTTTTCCTGTGCCACTCCAGTCTCATCCTCATTTTTGTTTCTGCTGCTGTATATTTTCATTTATGTGCACTCAAGTTCCTTAAGAAAATGTTTACTTAAGTTTGACAGTTGGCAGCTTTACAGAACTAAACCAAACTAACTTCCTCCAGAGCAGCACTATTTCGCATGTTCCCTGGTGACCAGATAATGAGAAATACTTTACTTGAAATTCTAATTAAGTTTAAATGAGAATTCTTTAGGTTTTTAACAGAAGGTGAAATATTTTTTTGTCTCTTTCATTTCAGTGTTATATCTGCCAGCCTGCCTGATCAAGCCAACATAATTTGCACAATTTATATTGTTATTTTTGTGGGTTTGGGCCTTGAGACTTTAGAAAAATGACACTGTTGAAATAACTCCCACCTTCCTCTGTTTAAAACTATCTTCTCCCAAGCTTATGGTCACAAGATTTCCAATGAATAAATAAATGCAACAACCTGGTCTTATAAAAGTTCACACCTCCATGGTGCTGAAATTTTTCTAAAAACATGGCTAGACAGGAAAATTTGTATGCAAATTTAGGTTATTATACTACAGCCTACATCTAGGGCTATGTTCTAGCTTCCATTACGTTTCTACAGTGCCACAGCTGTCCATACAATTAGGTGAGTCTGAAGCAGTATGGGCACTCTTCAATGACCTTGTGTTGTTCATGCAGTGACCACATCCATAAGAGTACAGTAGTGTGGGAAGCACAACCCATGGAGGCACCGCCCAGAGGTCTGCAGTGAAGTGCTGCCAAGGCTCACAGGCTAAGGGGAGAGGCAGTTCACAGCTATTATTTTTATTTCTCTTCCCAGCACATCCTAAGGATAAGGAATGGTGTTTCGGTCCCTGCATATAATCTTCCTAAAGATGTCGACAGTTTTTCAGCCATGCACGTTTTTCACAGATCTTTGAAAATTAGGCTTTGAGTTGGCTCTTGTATAAAAACAAAGATGTGGCAATGTGCAGAAAAGGTGGCATGTTTCCAATAGCTCTATGAGTACTGCCACTGACCTGCCATTTGGAGGTACAGAGGGCTGGCAGAGAGCACTCCACAGAAAACTCCTCTTTATACTTCCCCTTGTCTGTTCCAAGTTCATCATGGCTTCTGCGGGTAATTCTGGTTTCATGGTACTCTTGTTTCTTTTAACTTGGCATCATGGATGAGATAGCTAGTTATTCCTAATTAGATGACACTGTACTACCAGTCCAAATGGTTACTGGTTTGATGTCTTAAGGACAGAGTCTTAAAGGCATAGCATTATTAACAGTGTGACCTTACTACATGTGAGACCGAAAGTAAGTCTGCAGAAGCATGCATTATTTTAGTGGAATATATACACATTTTTATATGGGAGAAGAACAGGATTTTGTTTATTAAGTTAAAATTTTCTGCATTACTAAAATTCAGAGAAAGTCCATTTCAGTTATAAAGAATCTGCTTTAGATCTGCTACTTTACACATTATGCCTATAGGCATATGGGACCAAATATTATTTGGTTGGATTTGTTTAGCCTGTCTTAAAACACTGGAGCTGCTGCCACTGTAAGAATTGGCTAGCTATAAAGAACTAGCTATAAAGTCCTAAAAGTTAAATTCTCAGCTCTCTGTTTCTTAAAAAAATCTATTCAGTTACTTCATTTAACAACCTGTAGCATTTTCACACTTATATTACATAGCTGAACATGCCGTTTGACACTTTCAGTTATTCTTTTAACTCTGTCTTAACTGGAAGTCATGGTTTTGTCTTAGCTTCCTGAAGTAAAAACATCTGAGACACAAGTGGTTTTTTAGGACAGGTAAAAAATGAGTTTAAAAAAGTCAGCTTTTGCTCTCCTTTTCTTTTTCCTTCTGTTTGCTTTCATGGTTGCCACTCACAGATTTGCTTCATTGTCTAAGAGTGTCTCTTGTCTCATGTTACAAGAGGCTTATGGCTGACTACAGTCACCCCGACACTATGCCCCCTCCGTGAAACTCCTTCAGATCTATTCCTGTAAATCTACTTGGTTTTATCCTTGATTATTGCCTCTGCCTTTCTCAGAGCACCTGGAACACAAAATTTTCTTGCATTTACCAAAAAACATATTCTGAGGTCTGAATGATCCCATTGAGCTCTGATGTGAATTTCAAGAGGTCCTCTCCAGAGACACCCATGCAGTGATCTCTACTACCTGTAGACAACCTCTTATTTTAAGACATGCTGGTGTTGCTTAATGCCACCAGAAATAAAAGATTAAAGCCAAGACAAGTGGAGAGCAAAACACGATATTGCCCAGGGCATGTTACTTGCAATATGGTTTCTCATGGGACACTAAACGTTGAAGAGAGCTTTACAGTCTGCATCAAAATTTCTGGTCATCTGTTTATCATTATGCTCCTCTGTCCTTCCCAGTGGGGAATTATTTGATTAACTTTCTTTCTTCATTAATTTTACTACAGCTGATGAATCTTCTGCTTCTCCCCTTCAACCTTAGAAAGTGCCAAATCATGTTTTGCTCTGCTTTGAAGTTGCTTCAAAACTGACATTAATCCCAAAACTGGAATTAATCCCTAAGTGCCAAACTGCTTCTTTCTCTGAATATGTGTTTTGAGGGAAGTGTGTCACATGATCAGGAAAGAAATGATCAGTTTCATGAGTCATGTTTGGTGTGATAACAGGACATCTCTAGCAGGCCTGGCTCTCAATGATCCGGACCAAGGAGGCTGTTAAAACACGCCACGGTGTCTTGTTGCCTTGCGTAACATTTCTGCTTTGTGTGGAATCACAGTTTGATATACAGACGGTTAGTGTCTGAACCTTGTCAGCCAACATGGAGTCAGAAGGAGCCTGGGATGAGATCGTGGAACCCACCCCACAGCCATAATTAGGTATAATGGGAATCTTCAGGGAACAGAGTCCTGTTGCTGTAGGGAAGTGACTATTTTGTGATGTTTTTCTGGATTCTTCCTGTGAAATGTGACTCCTGCAGGATTTCTCTTTTGATGAGGAAACAGCTCTTTGTTTTTACTCTTGTATTTCCAGCTGGAAATTCCACAGCTTTAGTGTCATCCGACACTGAGGGAACAGACAGGTTCTTTTAGGGATGACTGCTGCACTAAATTGTAGTTACAATTAAAGCTTTATTTTCTTAACAGGGTTTTATGATTAGTATAGCACAGAATCTGTGATTAGAATGGCACCGGATTTTTACAAACAGAATCAATGTAGTGCTGTCTATAAGTAGTGTAATACAGAATTTATAACGCAACTTAACTTGTGATTTCTAATCACCTAGACCCTCTGCAGATCATGTCAGACCTTAATACATGGTTTACTGTATCAATATAAAAATCACAATCTAGACTTGAAAATCATATGAAAGAATACGAGTCACTCCCTCAGTCCTTGGATGAAGCAGAGGATGGTGGAGGCATCCCTGGCCACTGGCGGGGTCACGGGTCTCACTGTCCAGCAGTGGTCCTAGTCCAGGTTCTCCACATAGGACTTGTAACTACCTGAATTTACAGACAGTGCTCTGGGTGTTGTTTCACTTCCCTGTTCTGTGAGGGGGTCATCACCAGGTGTCTGGCACCTTCAAGGTCGTTGAAGAAGGGAGTAATCAGCCTGGTGTCCACGAACCTTGAGGCTGGTAGGGAGGAGGAGAAGAAATCTGTTTGGTTTGTCTCCTTGGTTCACAGAACCTTCAGGGCCTGATAATGAAGGAAAGGGAATGAATATATGACTCACTCAGTCACAGAGAATGGCTGCTTGCCTCATAAAATGGTGTTAGTTGTGCTAACCACATTACCAGGGGTTGGGAGCAAGGGGTCCTGGTCACATTTAGTCATCAGAAAGCTCCTGGGAATGGACTAATTTGCTTTCCAGCAAATTGTTCTGTCATGTTATTTATCTTTTTTTTTTTTTTAAAGAAAAGCTGTCCTATAAGCATGGGTCTTTTCAATTTATCATAGTATATGGCATAATATGACCTGTTGTAGACCCTTTACCTTGAACAAAGTCTCCCAAACATGGACTTCAGACAGTCTGTGGAGATAAAGAGGAACCAGTGGTCTCTGTGTGATCTTTATTACTTCCGTCTTCTGTAGAGAAGTCCTAGAGCTAGAATGATATAGGAGGGTATAAGTTTGCTAAATTCTTACTCTTCCACAGAATCTGTTTATGGCTTCAGATTGGCGCAGAGCATGGGAATAGGTGGGCCTTGTTGACAGAATGACCCTTAAAGCCATCCTCACATTTTTACCTCCACCCACAGTTGTTGCTTTATTCATCTGGATTGCTTTGGAGCTCCTGCAGTGACCACTGTGCTAGATTTCACAAGGCAGAGGTAAGGGGGGAGAAGTTTGGTGCAGCAGAATGCAAGAACCCACTGGTTACATTCTCAGCACACTATTGCTGGCTGCCAGTTGTTCACTGATTTGGGTCTCCAAACACTGCCATCTGTTTGTAGCTTAGCCAAAATTAAGGGTTTTTTAAAATTTGTGATGCAGCCAGATTTCTAACAGAGACAGATTTTAAATGACCTTGTTCATTCACTGCTTGACCTTGATTAATTCTGAACTTTCTTTAGCTATTTCATTTAGGAAATTTACTTGAGATTTATGCTAGTAGAGCAAAGTCTGGAATTTGTACTCTGTGGTCTTTCTGTTTACATGTATTATATGTATTTCTATGTACGTTGTGCCCATTACCAAGTGACCTAAGCTCTTACCAAATACTATAGAATTCCCTTTGGCACTGAGCATAGTGTGGGCATTATATGTCATTGAAAATAATGTGAATTTATCTGCATGCATAGAGAATAGAAGATAAAAAAGTGATTTGAATAATAGAATTATTCTGTTTAATGTGCTTCATATTCAGAATAACTTCAGAAAAAGTGACATTTTAGGTTTAAGTCCCACTTTTTTAACAATCTTGTTCTGAAGTCAATTCCCAGAAGACTACCTGCTTCAGGTGTTGTCTAAGGGGAATGACTCCTGTAACATCTGTACTGCCACTGTATATAATGCCAAAAAGAAGGGCTCAGGGTCTCTGGTTCTGCAAATTGTGATTCCTTGTTTCTGAAAACAAGCTTCTTGTCTGAAAACAAGCAATGAATCCTCACTGAGGAGGAGCTGTGGTGCTCCAGTGGCTACCCAGTCCAAAGCAGCCAGCATTGCTGCTGGTCCTCAAACACACCAGATGCAAGCAGAGGGCTTCAGGCTCCAGGAATGCATGTCTCACACATGACACAGATCAGACATTACATTTGCCCCATCCCAATACATAACCATAATACCTTCATTTAACAGCTTATACGGTGCTTACGTTCCAAATTTAAACTTATATGCTGTGTTATTCAGCAACAATAATACAGAAGCTGGCATTCCAGGGCTGCAGTTCTTGCCACCTAGTCCCCATACGTATAGCAAGAAGAGCATAAGTACATATAATCCTGCCAGTTTCTATGGGTAAAGCAAGGGTCAGAGTGAGTACAATACTTTGAACTGCAACAGTTTGAAAGACCCTCCACTGTAATAGCAGGGAAATGTGTTTCGCATACCCGAAAGTTGATTACCTAATGCACCCCAAATGTTCCAAAATGCATCATTGTGCATTTTTTAAATTGTTAGAAAACTTTGTTAGAAAATCTATTTCTTAAATAGTATAAACATGTCTATGATTACTTAACTGTGTAATTCCAGCAAAAAAGCGTCAATATGCTGGTTGGAAACACTCAGGAAAGCCAATATCTACATTTCTTCCTCTGCTTTGGAATAAGTTATATATTGATGAAAAAGACAATGTGATAGAGCCAGCTAACTTTGAACTCTTTTTTTTTTTTTCTTCAAGGTGTGTGTCCAGCTGGAAAACATCCTATTCAAATGTTACTACTGGGTACTGTACAGAAACTGAAATGACATTTTCAACATATTTACTGAACTCAAGCACTCCAGTGTTTTTTCTTTTTACTTTTTTTTTTTTTTTTTTTTTTTTTTTAGTGCAGTAATATTCCTACAAGTAGTAAATATGTAAAAAAGGAAATAATTTTCTTTGGGTAAAATTCCCAAATCAGTCTCACAACTTTCAATCCATGCAAACTGTCATTTTAATTTAATGTTAAATACAAAGTCTATACATTCTGTATATAGTGTGCGGCCTTTAGTACTATATTTCAGATTGCCAGTGTTTCAATAAACCAGTGGAAAATAGAGCCATCTGCAATCTGTAGGCTGAGCATAGAAATAAAATTATGCTTTAATGCAACCGTGAAACTGTGGCATTCCAAAAATGGCATATTGCAATGTGTCCTAGAGCATTAGATATCCGTTAATCTTTTAGCAGCTTTTTGAGCAGGACATCTCTTTGAGCATGGCTGCTTGTTTCCAAAGAGACCATGCCCTTGTCTTAAGGGGGAGGTTATGAAGACTACTGAAGAAATTTGTCAGGACACCAGATTTATTATCCTTCTCTTTTTCAAAATGTACCATGTAATCGCTAATCTCTGGAAAACTTTGATTTAACATGTCATCTAAAAGATATTACTGTATTATTACTAGCACACTAGCCAGAATGCAAAATACAAGGGCGCGAGTAGAAGGAATGTGTCCCAGATTTTCAGACATGACTGGCTACAATCTCCTGACACAGCAGTGACAGTGGCCCCATCCAGTCAAAATGTATCCTCTATGTTTAACTGTAATACCTCCACTAGCATAATTTTCAAGGATTAAAAAGCTGAAGCTTCATAGCTATAGTTCTAGAGAAGCAGATATTTTGTTGAGATAAAACATCTATTACAGTGATTTCAAATGCCTGCAGTTTCCACATCCTTAAAATCTTTTGACTGGAAATAAGGATCTGTAGCAAATTTAAGCCTACTGTCAACAGACTTTGTTTTTTTACATGGTAGAAGTTTTTTGCAAACATGCAGGACCCACAGCCCACTGATGGGCTACTTGTCTACCCAAGTGTCAGGGCAGTATGAGGCTTGATCCCTGGAACCCTGCAGCATAGTGTCAGGTCAAGAGACTTCAGAGAAAGAAATCAAAATGGCAAGACATTATTTATTCATCATGAACTAGGAATACTAGAGTAGGGTGTTCACCTCTTCTCAAGCAAGCTTTGCATGTGCTGCAGGATACAATATATTGTCTATCCCCTTTGTAATGTCAGTTAATTTCTTCCTATTCTTCCAACTGATAATGACAAAAAAAAGTATCATGTCCTTTTCAGTCCTGGTTACAACACACTCATTTATGGTTAGTCTTTACAGGTGTCTGCATAATCAGTTTCACAATATACTTCTGTTTTTTTCCTTAACAGTAGGGCTTGGAATGCCATGTTTTCAAGATGTGAAATGCCACATCATATGAAACAAAATCCATTGGCTGAAGGAATTTTAGAGTGTTATAAGATTATATTTCATTTTATAATGTCAAAGGTTCCATAGGCAAAAATTTGCAACAGTTAACAAGTATGACCTTTAAATTAGTCACATGAAATTCAAGGCATAAACTTTAATATTCACACATGAACAGCATTTTTTTTGTCTAAAAAATCTGCTAGAAGGAATGAATCCACCAGTCCTTATTAATATCACATTGGTGAGTGATACCAGAGCGGTGATTCAAATCTGTAGCACTAACTTGAGTAAATAAGAGAGCAGAATAAGGCCAAATGAAAAAGAAGATCCTTAAAATAGTTAGATTTCATCTCCTAAATCAATCACTGGACATTTCCAGCTGTATGTATACAAGCAAAACTCTACTTTTTGGCTCAGTTCTTAAGCATATGCTTACTTTGGAAAACCTGATGTGCTGAATCATGATGAAAAGAATCTTTTAGATCTGTTCACACATTTGTACTGTATAAAAATAGATGATAGTCAAAGTACTTTTTTTTTGTAATTGTTTCAATTGCAGCATAGAACTTAGAGTCCTTGCTAGCTACTTCAGATCAATGGTGTTTGAAAACAGATTTGTCAAAAAGGATAAAAATAACACATAAAAGAATATGCTTTGAAAATGAATCACCTTGGACAACCAAGGATCACCTCTACTGTCACCTACACAAATACTTGCAAGAATTGTGAAGTATGCAGATATGTCAAAGATACCTCCCACATCTTGGGCATAGAATCCAAAACTGAGGAATGTTCACTACAAGATGGGCAATCTTTTCCACTGTGCTTCTCATTGGAAGTTAAATGTAAATGTTCAGTTACAGTTGACCAAATTCACCAAAGTTAATACAACTCCCCAAAGTTAAAATAAGTGTGTATCTAAGAGTTCTACTGATTTTAATGAATCCATTTGACATTATTTTGATGTAATATATTTTGTAAGACTGAAAAATAAAGCTATGAAGTAAAAATAATCCAAAGTGGTGGCCTTTACTTTTCAACATGTTAATCTTACTCCCTGAGTTCTAAAGAATATTTTAAATTTCCATTTAATTCAGCAAGAACTGGGTATATATTCCAAGTCATGCACATGATACTTCTACAGAAATTGCTGATGCTGAAATGCTGTTTATACTTTTAGTGTCTGCATTTGAAAAAGAATGCTGAAAAAAACTAATAGGAGATAGGAATTAGCCTCTGTGTGACTGAATGAGTAGAAAGCCCCTCAGTGGGAGGCTTAAAACAGTTCAGTGTGTTTAGGACACCAGAAAGAAAACTGAGAGTTGAGTTGCTTACAGTGTCTAAGTGCTTTCACATGGAGAAAATACAGTCATAAAATGAGACTTTTAAGAAAGGAATGACAAGGTTCAGCACAAAGAACCTGAGGCCAAACAAATTTAAATAGGAAATAAGACATATTGTTAATGGTAAATTGCAGTCACTTAAACTTTCATCAGATGGATGTGGTTAATTCCCAGATCTCAGGATGACTTCAGAGTCATATTTAGAAGATGTGTTTTGACTAAAAGCAAGTTAGTGAGACTCAGCACAGTGGTAAAAGAATGAAATGTATGATGTAGTGATGTATTTGAAGAGGGACTAGATGACCACGTAGGTTGCTGGTCTTGAACTCTCAAACTTTGTTTACATGAGCAAATTTTTTACAGAAGTAAGAATCACTGAAGATGCATGCCAGCCTTAAGTATTTGCTTTTTGCTTTTGTTTCACTTCCTGGGATGCAAGATGAGCAATTTGATTTTTCTTAATATTAATATCTCTTTTGAAAGTTGGGTTAATGAAATAGTAGAATAGGTTCTACTATCTCATGAATGTCAACAGTTAGATTTTTTTTCTGCTTTATTCTGGGTATATACATGTGTATTTTTTCCTGTTAAAGTTGTTTTTTCTACAAAATAAGCTAAGGGAAATGCAGTGGTACTCCACATGGCTCAAAACTAAGATTGTTTTAATGTCAGACTTTTCTACACAACAAACAAAATAGATGTCATTTAATGTCTTAAGGAGGTTTTCATTCATACTGATGTCACCTTACATTTACATTGGTATGCATCTCAGTTACCTGCAAATTTTTCACACTCTTTAAGAACCACATTCTCCACAGTTCGCTATATAGGAAATGAGGTCTTAAACAAAATTTTACAGTTAATTGCTGAGCTTCAGTCCTCTGTTTTAGCACTTCTGTGATAAGTGTGGAACTGGAGGGATAAACTGGAGCACTGGTGAGAACAATATTATGACTGTGAAGGCACTGAAGAAGACAGTTGCGTGCTGTCCTCTTAGGATAAGTTCACTGGAGAGTGTGCAAACCTGAGAGGACCAGTTGTGCTGAACATGAAAATCCATGAGTTGCTGCTGTTATGAATCGAGCTTCTTCAGAGCAGATAATAAACATATCTGCATCACACAGTTTTCCCAAATTTACTGAAACAAGGGACTGACAGGCCCAATCCCGTACTCTTCATTGTGACATGTAATGGTTACTGTCTTCAAATAAACCAAGTATTTGCTGGTTTTATTTTTCAGATAGAAAATTAGGGTACGCCTGGTAATCAACCATAGATCTTTAAAGTTCCATTTGGTGCCTAATTCCACAGAATTACAGTGAAAGCACGGAAATTAAACCAACCTCTCATTCCCCACAGAGTCAGTCATCTCTTACAATTCTAGCACTGGGTGGTTTGGTTGAAACAGTGCCATTTCTGACTTCATGTTCAGCTACTGTCTACATGGTTATATAATAAAAATTATAATTTTTGAGAAAAAACGTATCAGATGAAATGCAGCTTGCAGTAGGTTGCCAGACAACAGACTGAGATAGAAACAATAGTTTCTTACTGGAAATGATCTTGAGCTAAAGGTTAAGCAGAAGAATGCATGGAAAGCCTTGACAACTCTCTTTTACTAAATAGCAATTTACAAAAAATCTTACATGTTTACTGTAGGTTTCAGAATAATAAATAAAAATGAATTTATTTTTAACAATTAATCTATAACAAAGAGGAAGAAAGTTTATTTTTGCTAGAAGTGAGCCTTTATGTCTTAGAGACCAGTGACTTGTCTAGATTCTAGTATCTAACTACAATAAAATATCTAGTTATTACAGCGTTTTCCAGGTTTTTTACATATCAGAAATTATTTAAATAGTCTGAGACACAGTTTTGTGTGACAATGGTATAATCTGAAATAATTAGTAGAAATTAGTGAGTTAGGATGCTTAGAGGGCAGTATTGTTAAAACCAAAACACCTATTTTACTTTCTCTCTTATTATTTAAATGACACTATGTGCTAGCACTGTACAGCTGGAAATAATAACCATCTTCAATTACCTCATTTTTGATGCTTGCCAAAAAGTACATGCAATAGCATGTTTAATTCATCATGTTTTGTTTGTACATTAATAAAAGGAAATTGCACAGACAGGAACTGCAAAACGCTGTATAGCAGAAGCAATGAGTAGACAGCAAAAAGTCTGGTTTGGAAGTTCAACATTCATTTACAAGCTATGGACCTAAAATAAAGTATGGTTCAAAGAAAACTCTGTCTTTGCATTCAATATTTGCAAAATAAATTAAAAGTACAGTACCATTTCTTTAAACTTATTTTAAATAAGTAAACTATTCCTCTGGAAGTAGTGCTAAAAACCTTCAGCTGGACTACCAAGTTGTTAGCTGATTCATTGATAACCTTTGTAAGAATTTTCTGTACAGGTTCCATAAAAGAACTGGATTAAATTTGACAGGTGAAGCCAGAAGCTATCACCTAAGGTTGAATTTGGTGTATTGTATTCTAAAGTCAGTCGTTCCTTTTTTATTCTGCTGAAACAATGGAGAATAATGGAGGTACCTTCTGAGAGAAAAGTATAAATCGGGTACTTTTAAGTTCAGAAATTGAAACTCTCTGTGATTGATAAATTTGGTATCCTTTTTTTTATTTTTGTCAAGCCTCATTTTCATTCACCATTCTCAGACTGTTGAGGTCTTGGGAAACCTTTCAGTCAGAGAAAAAGAAAAAAGACAACTAGGAGCAGAATTAACATTTTTTTAATTATTATTATCAAACTTCAGCAGCACCCAAGTACAGGAAGGAAGTGGAGAAAGAAAGAGCTGGGAATAAAGTTTAGGTTTTATTTGCATCTTTGCACACAAAGGAGCTGCTTCAGCTCATTCCCAACAGAAAATACAGTTTTCAATAACTCTTAAAATGAGAAAATTTAGCACAACCCGAAAGCAACACCTAAATCCTAAGCTTATAATGAGCTCCTCTGGGAATCAATCCTTCCACCTATTAAAATGCGGAAAGTTTTCTTTCTTGTGGCGCGAAGCAGAGGCCAGCCAATGCGCTGCGGTGAACCTGGGAATCCCTGCCAGTGTGCAGAAAAAGACACGAGGCTGTACTGCTGTGTTGCAAGTGCAGGCAGGGGCTCAGGTGTGGTCTGTCACTTTGGGTTGTCTCAAGTAACCTGTGTGTCTTTTCCTTCTGCAGAGGTGCACAGCAAACAAAAAGAGTGGAAGGAGGCACAGCTGAAAAAGTGAACACTTCTGAAAAGGCTTAGTCTTTATGGTTTAAGGAGGAATTTAACTAGCCTCTCTCAAGCAGCACTCATCTCTCCTTCCTCGAGTGCTGTGATGCGCTCTTTGCTTCTTCCTCTGCAAATCAAAGACAAATCCAGCTCGTAACTCCCAAACCCAATTAAGTCTAGTATAGAAGTAAATGTAAGAGTTCAGAACATAGGCCAAATTAATCAACTCCACATTATTCCTGGTGGATTCGAGGAGTTTATTGCAATAGGTCAAGTAATATGAAATCTCACAGTGAAGGGAAGTCAGGATTTCTTCTTATGCAACATTTGCTGTGGATTAACTGGAATTACACCATGTTAAACTGCCTTGAATCTGTTCTTTACTTTCCCTCTGGTGTAAATAACATGTCATTTTATTATATATTATTAATCCTTCTTTGAAAGTAGGTTTCCTGAGATATGATCTGTATTCATTCTAATGCAATTGCTGTGGATGCTGAATCCCCAAACAGCTGTCACACTAGTAGTCCACTCTCTTTTGCTGGCTACCAAGGTCAGGCTATCTGTTAATCTCTTAGTCATCTGTGATCATAATGCGAGTGTATCACCTAACAGGTTTAAATGCAAGTGCATGGACATTTGTATGCCTTTCACCTAGAATCTGCATGACTTTACTATAGCATTGAGATACACCTTGTACATGAGCGAATTGCTCCTGAAATCTGGCTGTCAGGGCCTGAGTGCATATGAGGCCATTCAATGATCATTTAGCATACACATGCACACAAGCACCTCCTGAACAGGCATGACAGGCAGGATCCTAGTCTCTCCCTATGCAAAAAGAATATTAGGGACAGCAATAAGGCCTCTGGAATATCACTGCAGAGTGTAGAAACCCCTTCCTCTCCAGTATACAGAGGCACAACAGCCACCACTTGTGCATCATATATTAATTTGCTGCCCTTGTTCTTGTTATGTTTTTTTCCTTCATATCATCTTCATAAAAAGAAAATCTTTCACCAAGGCAGCTGTTGGCAAGAAATTAAGACCTGCACAGTCCTTTTGAAGCACATGGCTTTTAAAGAAGAAATGGATCTGACTGCAGGTACTTGGTTTCTTGGAACAAGGAGAGAGAACTTTAATTTTCAGCAGTTTTTAACTCCATACTCATTGAAATCCTAATATTTACTAACGTGCTGAAGTTTTTCAGCACTTGTCTTAGAAAGTTCATTGATCTTAATCTAAAAAAACCTCATTGGGGAGTTTGAGTTTATATTAATTGGTGTCACTCTTCTCCCAGTCACTGAAATATCCAGTTTCATTGTATTACAGAATTTATTTTGCACAAAGTTTGAGAGAGTGGGTGCATGAATGATCAAATCCCTTTATTAGAACACATGTGCTGAACTTGATTAGTGCTTACCACAGTCCTTTGTAAGTATCTCAATGATTTAAAATATGAACACAATGCATCGTTGACTGTTCAGCAGAGGAATGGCAACACCTTGAAGGATGTTCAAAACAAAACAAGCAGCAAGTATTACTCATAACCTTCCAAGATGTAGTGAAAATCTTTAGGGAAATTAATTCCTCTAGGATGATTACAGACTCACATTGCCATCCGTGGGAACCCTCAGAAGAAAGTGACTCTCATCAAACATCAGACATCTCAGAAACTGCTAAGATGCTTATGGCATGTGACTTTTTCATATTCTCTGATATCATTGAAACCAAGAAGATAATCTACATGGACTTTATCTGAACACCCCTGTCATCTTATGATGTGAGGTGGAGGTCAAGAGTCCAATGGAGTTGGTATACAATTCAGTGTCATCTGTTGTGAAAAGCCATGGATTACCTTCCAAGAATCAGGGTACCAACATTTTTTGACAGAAACCCTCTAAACCAAGAAGTGCTGGAGATGGAAAATGTATCCTGGAGAAGTATCGCTACATGATTGTATTTTTCCCATGACCTTCACTAAATGCCTGCTGTTGGGCAGTGTGGGAAACAGGACACTGGGCTACCAGTATTGCACTTCCATTTTTATGGCTGCCACAGCTCCCTCTACAATTCCTTTGGTAACTTCTACAGTCAAACCAGTGTCCTTTTTCACACTGAAGGGAATGAACACTGGGAAACCACAGGAAAGCTACACCTGAATTGTGAGAGGTGAGGAAGTTCATCGCCTCTGTGGAAACAACATATTTGGGTCCAGAAAGCATGCAGCTGAGTTGTCACTGTGTTTACACAAGAAGTGAAACGATGTGTTTAATCACAATATTACAGTAAGATGCCCTCAGGCTTAATGAAGATCCATTAAATCTACAACAAATTTCAGGTGTTAGCATGCTATATGCTCTTAGCTTCTTGTGAAACTATTCTCTTACATAGAATGTAATGAGGAACAAAAGGACAAAGAGATGAATACTGCTATGCAGACATGAGATTTCCATGAAGCAGCACTCTGTCAGCTGGAGGTTGGTTTTCACCAGATTTTCAGTCCTATTTAACATCATTTTAAGTTACATCCTTCTGCACGTAGCACTGGATATTAGTATTCTTGATCTGTAAAAAAGGCAGAGATTTTTAAAGGCAGAAAAGTAAAAGGAGAGAGATACTTGATGCCAACCACAGACTCAAAGACCTCAGAGCTTGAGGACTGTGGCTGGTTATGTTCTTGCACAGTCAAAGAGAGGTTTTGGAGGCCACAGCGTAGATCTGAATGAATAAAACAGAAATCCTGATAGCCTGAAACATTTCCTCTAGAATAGCGTAACTTAAGCAAATTCAAAATAACTTAAGCCTCCCTCCTGCTCCTCTTCAATTTAGCATTGTCAAGGGTACCTCTTGGGGGAAGGGAGTAAATGAACTTCAAAGAGTTGGAGGGCATAGTGAAATCCAGACTTGTGATAGAAACTTACCTGCAACAGTGATTAAGGGTTTCAACTACTACTCTAGAGCTGTCTTTTAAATATACCAGTCATCAGGACACTGAGGTGCGAAGTCAGGATGGTAGAGCTGAAGTCAGTATGTTTTCCTGGAGGCTTCCAAAAGCAGAACCAGATAGAAAAAGGAAAGTCAAGCCCCTTTGACTATTATTATTATTATTACATCTTATACCTGCTGAGTACTCAGCAATAAAGCCTATTTTTTGAACAGTTACTCTAGTTCTTTTACATTTTATTTGGTGTAATAGTTGCAGATGACTAATTTTATGGGCAAACACATTCCTGTCTGTGAACCTAGAAATCTTTGCCAAAACATTTGGATTCACCTTATCCATTATTTCAACAAATAGAGAGCTAGGTATTTAATATGTTGCTGTTGAAGGGCCCTTGTTTATATTAAACTGGAGATGTGTACCATTCCTTAAGAGGCTTGAAAGAAATTATGCAGCCATAGGGAATGCCTTTCTAACTTCATAAGCAACAGGGGACCTCTCAGCACACCATTTGTTACAAATTCTATAACTTTCTTACAATACATTTAAACAACTACTTGCAAACATATGTCAATGCAATATTATTATAATTGGTATTGAGTTTACCTTAACCTATTTTGTTGCTTCATAGTTTAATTTAAAAAAATGTGAGGCAAAGCAACAAGAGGAGTATATTTGTGTAATCCAGGAGTTTAAAAGCTTCTGCTGCTACTGATAATTTTTCTTTCCAACAGGAAATTGGTAGTTTGTTAGAAATCAGGTGAGCATTATAATGCTTTTTCTCTAGAGAGGTTTATGAAGATCTGAGAAGTCAGTAGATGAAACATGAATACCGGGGATCTAGCTTTTTTCAAGCAGGTCTTTGAACTCAGTGACAGTCGAGTCACTGAGTTCAAGGACAAATGGAATATAACTAGGTAATATTTCATTTCTAGTCTACAGAGGCTTTTTTTAAACCTTAATGAATTCATAGGATCTGATGATTTCAAAAAACAGGTGTCAGGAACTGAATGTCTGTCTCCCCTGAACCTGTCTTTTGCACCTAATAGAGAGTCCTTAGGGAGGTTTTTGATGCCTACATACATATGAACATAGGGTCATAGTCAGTCTATTTGTTCAGAGACAATCTTGATACTCTAGGCTTTAGGAATGCCTATGGAGCAACTCTCTCACCTAAAGATATGTAGCATTCTTTTTGCTGCTCATGAAGTTATATGTTTGACTATTCAATGTTTATTCCAAGAAATTAAATCATTTTAGTCTCCCTAAAAATGTATTAATTGAATATATTTTTCATTCTGAATCCTGGATCTTTTGATAAGTATAGGAGTCATTCATCAGTATCATCAACAACATTAACATATCTATACTATATACTATAGTTTTGAGTGCAGTATTTATTAATCATTATCAAAAGAAATTACTCTATAGTTTGCTTTTTAAACCAGAGACCATGCATTTATTTAGTCTTCTTCAGAGCTATTCAGACTCTCAAGGCTTCACAGATAAGTAATAATAAACAATTCTTGCAAAGACTGACAATAATGTAAAACAAATGAAAAAGTAATCACCAAGGAACAATTTGATTCTTCATTATGTTTCTATTAGTTCAATTTTTACAAGAACAAGAAAACTGATATTAGTATCTTCTTCTGAAAAGCAGTTAGACAAATGTAAGCATGCATCCTTGAACAACAAAATTCTTCTTAGCAAGATGATTTCTGGCAGTTAGTTCTGACATAATCTGTGGACAATTTTATTCTCCTCTGCAAATCCTGAAACAGAGATCATTCTTTTACAAGCTTGCTAACTGATATTTTACTTTTCTGGAGAAATATGAAGTAGATTTTGCATTTACTGCATAAGTGGGATGGAATTCCTGAAACTTGGCAAGAAGTGGGGAAAAAAAGTGGGTAAAGAACTTTATGATGTTGACAAGTTTTTCCTTTTTTATATTTTTATTCTCATGTACCTGTATCTACCTGATGTCTCGTATTTTGTACTGAGTAATTAACTCTCTGGTACATGAATCATCTTTTTGTTATAAACTTGTATAACTGGCTTTAAGTGCACCACTTAGGTACCTAGGCATTACTGAAGTAGAAAATCCAGGTCCGTTCAGCCTTAAAATGGAAGGCCTATTTAACCAGCATGGTCTTGGCATGCCAACTTATGTAACCACTGACACACAAACAAATTTTGTGACTGATATTTATTTTGGTACATCTTTGATTTCCCAACCAGAATGACCTGTTACCCATTTATATCTGCAGACAACCTCCAACAACATTCCTGAGCATCTTGATCTCAAAAAAAAAATCCTGAGCACAGTCCTGTCTCTGGATTCATAATGTGAATCTGTAAGTCCTTTGTCACTAAGCCCTTTTGAAGTATAAACAAACAATAAGCAGCTAAAATAGCTTCATTATAACTGCTTAGGGTTTGAAAGTAGGAACAAGTTCAACCTCTTCAGCAAAGAAGCAACATGAATCAAAGCTGTTTACCACTGAATGGAAGAACCACACTGAGTTTTATTTCCAACTATGGATAGCAGAGGTACAATACCAGCTGCTCTTGGGTTTCCAACAAAGAAAGACCTTTCCACTTGTGACTGAAATAGCCCAGAAGCTATCAAAGAGATGCTCAGAAAGTCTTACAGCAGTACACAACTCTGTCTGGTTTGGAACTTGTGCCCTTTGACATCCCTCTCATCAAACACTGTTTTGTAGCATTGTGATAGCATTTATTGTGGTTAGGTATTATTTACGGTGGTTTTCTGGCATATTTAAATTTGTAACTTGGAACTTGAGCTTCAAGTGGCTGCACTGAGTCAGCTGACAGTTACATCTAGCACTGTATATTGCTTTTGATGGTTTCTATATCATACTGCATTAGATACGCCAGTCAAACTAATAGTACTGAGAAGCATACTCTTTGTTTTGTGCTATGCTTCATCAGAACTAATGAATTGCTTTGTGCTTTCTTTGGGAACCTTGAGGGCTCAAAGGGTGGCTCAGTCTGTGCTTCAACCTGCTCCATCACTTGGCTCTGTATAAAATGCAAGGCTGTCTATCACATTCCCTTCAAGTTGCACTGCAAGAGGAAATCCTTCCTACTCATTCTACAATGATTCAGTGGATAAAGCAGTGACTGGGAGAGACCTATGTTCAGTTGTTTCCTCTGCCTCAGGAAACTCGAGTTTACATCTTCCATCTCCAGAAAAAAAATCACCACTATAACTGTAGGCTATAATGATAAACAGCCTCTTCTGTTGAAAATGTTTCCCTCTGCTTTTAGACAAAGTAAGAAACAAATGCATGAGCAAAACATTGAACTGAGCTGCGAAAACAAACCTGTGTGTGAACAAAATCCCACTCTAATGGCTGAGGAAAACTTGGCCTTAGCCTATACCCCAGCAGCCACTTATGTATTTTCCATCAAATAGTCCCTGAATGAAATATAAAAGCTGTCCTTAGAATTGATTTTGGCTTCCTCTTTCCAAGGAGAACGTACTAACCTCTAGACTGTAGGGCAATCAAGCATCTCTTTCTAAA
>NW_009260600.1:3387135-3434893 GCF_000687185.1 Egretta garzetta
AGGGAAATCAAGCATCTCTTTCTAAATCATTCTGGCTTGCTTTCAACTCTCTTATCCAGATTTTATCATCTCTATTACTCCTTGCTTTGTTATTTTGCCATTAATCTTCAAAACTGTAATTAACACTATAATTATGTTTCTTTTCTGTTTGTATGGAAAAAAATGAAAGAAGCATCAGCACTAGATGCAGAAAACTTATTGTGAGGTGACAGAACCGTATAGTTGGCTAAAGATCCTGAGACAGGTCCATGCTAAACCTTATTCTGAGCAGCAGGAGGTAGCACAGGAATTGCCACTGTGTTTAGCATCATATTATTTGAATGTATAAGCCTTCACTTTGATTCATCAATAGCAATACCATACATATATCCTCCAGTAACAGTACAGTGTTTGCAAGCTTAAACAAACAGATTCACGCTCTCTGACCCAATTCATTGTTCCACTCACTGGTTCCCAAGCCTAAATAAACAGATTAATGTTCTCTTCCAAGTTAATAAAGACCCTGTCCAGGCAAGGGAAGAAGCAGTTTTCCCCATGGTCGCTGATGTTTGCTTATGCTGAGTATTGCTGGGGGCTGGGTTTTGATTTCTATGGCCACTTGTTCTTGTTGCTGCTGGATTGCTCTGACCTCACCAGATGAATCCAGCTGCTCCAAGCTCCAAACTCTCTACCACTCTTCTGAGCCTCACAGTGTCTGGCTCTGGTCTCTGTCATTAAAAAATTCAACATAAATATGTATATATACACACATACACACATATATTACAATTTATATTTTTGTATAAATATATGTTTTATTTACTTTTTTTTTTTCTGCTGAAACCAACATAAATGTGCTGTTTTCAGCAGACCCTGCTGAATTTTTGCATTAGCGATTAGGAAGGGGCTTGTAACTGGGAAAATGGACTAACCATATGAACGTTTCATAGTTTATCCAATTTTTATGCCATAATGTAGTTTTAAGAGATCTGGAGTAACAAGATATGAGCATCTTATAGCCATGTCTTTATTCATTTTTAAAAGTCTATTGGATTGTTGTGTTGTATTATGATTAGATCTATCCACAGTTGTACTATTGACTTTGACAGTAATGTGATCTGGACATTTCCATGAGTAGCCTCAAAGTGCACTATCATTATGGTCTGGATGTGCTTGCATAAGCACTTTTTTCGATTAAGTGGTATGACTTTTTTTTCTTCTTTCTTTCTAGGATGCTTCTGTTTAGCCTCCAACTTGGCCTACCAGGACCCTCTCCATGCATTCATTGAATGGGCTTTTTTACCACGTTGGCATATATTTATGAATTTTTGCCATTATTAGTTTAATAATGAAAAGAAACACAATTAATTACTGTATTAAGTTTTGCTGTCTTCCTTATAACTTCTAGAAGCTTCTGTTTTTAATGGAGCTTCTTGCATATGTATCTGAAAAGGGGGTTTTATTAAAGCATGAAAATATGAAGTCGTTAAAATTAAAGCTTTTTCTGGGACAGATTCAGACATTCTTCATGAGAGATTTAATACAGAGAACATCACTCTACAGTAACTTAGGGGAAAAAGACACATCCTCCCCCATAACTTAGGATTCAAAATGGGCATTTAAACCTTGGTCTCCCACTTCCAAATACTAAGCCTGGGTCATTCTGCTCTGTCTTTTGAGACCTGGCCTCTTCAAGTTGCTATGGTGGTTGCTGCTCACATCCTGACGTGTCCAGAAGCCTTTGCTATCCTCTGCCTCATGTACTTGTTTTGGAGCTCCAGGTTCAGTGGCTTTATTGACTGCCTGAGTCATAATACAATCTAGGTCGTCTATGCCCAAGCTGAATGTCCCAATCATTGGACCAATGAATCACCTCTTCTAATTTTCTGGCCCAATGTCTCTGTTCAATTATTTAGAGAATCCCTGACCTTTTCTGCCACAACTGAACACAGCTGATGAACAGAGCATTTAACTGTAATGAGGGAAACTCAGATCTGTTCTTACCTACCTGCTATTGTATGCTGTGGGATAACCTCTCCCCGGTTTTGTTCCCACAGATATTTCTGTCTTCCTCACCCTCAAGTCTCAAGCTTATGTTTATATAAAAATATTACTGGTTTTAAGGAATATTTTCTGAGGTGGGAAAAAAATTTCTCCCACTTCCAGCCATCAAACTTTGATGCGCATCCTGTTGGCTTCCATTAAGAGTGCTCATTTCATTATTTGTATTACATTTTCTGTTTTACAACTTGCCTTTTTAATGGGTAAAATGGAAGAAATTCTTAGGTGCTCAAGAAATATTATTTTTCTACATAATATTGTTTGAGCTGTTTCATATGATGCCTAAATTATATGGGTATAATAAAAAAATTATTTTTAAGTGTTTCAAAATCACTTTCCTTAACTAGAAGTATTTTGACATGTAGTACACTGTAAAAAATTACTATACTAATATTGCTATCTTCGGGAATCTAAAACTCTGAGTAAGACTCTCCAAATCATGAAATGTTCAAAAGTATTATCTTCTGGTTAATTTTGTTTAATTTTTTAATATTGTAAATCAGCAGAGTGCACTCAGGTTACATTTTCAAGCCCTTCTATAACCTCCTTACAAGTCTAGGCATCCATGCTTATTAAAAGAAAGGAACACTGAGACTCATGTATTAATGTAAGCTCAGAAATCTGGACAGAATTTTCACTAAAATTTGCAAGGCTTGTGATAAAACCATAAAATCTGAAGGTTAACCCTTTGTTACCAAGGCTCAGTAAATTTCTGCTGTAAAGCAGTTCTGCTGAGAGATTGTTGCTGTTTTGTTTTGAATTATGAATTGGCGTATCATTGCCCTCCATACATGATATTTTGCAAGTAATGCTCATGTGGTACTGTGGTAGTCTCAGACTGTAAGCCTACTTATTCACTAAATATACACACCCTAACGTTACTGGAGTGTATTTTTTTCATGTTTGCTTTAATTTCAGAAATGCTCAAAGGCTAGACAGGTTTTCAGCACAGAATGACAGATTAAAACTGCTTCCAAAAGAGCTAAAAGTCTCACCCTGAAGTTTTTCCTTATGTCCACCAAATTATCTGAAGAGCTGCTGGATGGGGCATGATCAATCACACTGTTTATGGCAAACTATGGGCCACGTACATTTTAATGTGAGAATATAATTCAGGAAATCTTGGAATATCTACTTGTATCAGGCATTTCAGTTAGACCTTCCACATGTACCCTGACCACAGGCAAGCCAACTGATTTTAATTGCCTTACAGTATTTTATCTGTGTAATATCTAACATTTTTTCTCCCATTTTTTACATGCATCATTGTTTTACTTTGGATTTCCATTTTTTCAGACTGTTTTGTGTTTGACTATAATTTAATCAAAGCAGCATTTTTTTTACCCCAGCGATAAGGAAATATTTAGTACGGGGTGCATGGATGACTGTATTTTATTATCAGTCTGTAAGTCTGAGTGCTGCATGTTCAGGAACAATTAGATTCAGAAATTTATATTAAGGCAGCATTAGGTCTGGAAGACTGCAGGAAGAAATGCAAGGGAAGGCTCCAGTTTAGATTATATCAACATCATTTAGCTAGCCACACTGCGCTTCTTATAGACCATTTTTACACCATAGTAGGTGGTTATTCCATTGTAAATGTTAACTATTTCCAAGCTCTGTTTTCTTCTGAGATCCAATAGTAGTACTCTGTTTTTTAAAAATAATGCACATCCATAAAAACACGTGTACAGCTAAGAGAGATACTCAGTATTTCTGGACACCAGTCCACTGAGAAGCCTTACTTTTGACCTCCAGGTCTGCAAATTTTGATCCAACTCTCCTTGCTTTTACTGAATTCACTAAGAAGAGCACTGCAGTGTCTTTCAAGTCATCATCAACATTTAGAAATGAGCAATACAGACTTTGTTTTATTAATACTCAGTTTCTCTGCTGGTTGACACTTCGAAAGTGTTCTGGTTGGAACACAAGCCTGAGTGACATTCTGATTTTATTTTTTTTCCTAATTGCATACTATCTTGAAAACTTGCCAGTTAGCTCCCTGCCAGCTTTTCCATACTGGACATATCATTCCCTTGTTCTGTCAAAATGACAAAAAGTCAGTTGTGGGATTTAGGGTCTGCTAAGTAATTAACATCATCTCAGCATTAACTGTGTAGAAAATATTATGTTC
Organism: Egretta garzetta; assembly: GCF_000687185.1. Classification (NCBI taxonomy): domain Eukaryota; kingdom Metazoa; phylum Chordata; class Aves; order Pelecaniformes; family Ardeidae; genus Egretta; species Egretta garzetta. Next base: position 3,391,310 of record NW_009260600.1, read on the forward strand.
TTAATCTGCCTGATCTGGAAGGTCAAGCTGTGCCCACATGCTGCCTCTCCTAAGGACTCAGCATCAGGAGCACTGGTTTTACCAGAAGTAATAAATCCAGCAAGAATGGTTTGAATTGCTTCTTTTTAATCCTATCTATCTATCTGTCTATCTACATATATAAAGTATGCAACACTATAGGGTCATGGTCCTAAACTTTGTAAATTACAGAGCCAACCAATAATCAGAACCTTCATATCTATTATTTCAAGCTAGATTAAGTCCTCCTCCTCTGGTTTTATTTCTTCTAGGAAAATAAGGTAATGTGAATAATAGCTTGATAAGGAGTATGGGATTTTACTATGTGAAAACAAGTCCTTCAAACAGAATGAACTGTGATTTTGCCATTTCATCTTTCCTGTTAACTCCTCTCAGCTGGGAAGGAATTTCCTTGTGGAAAATCAACAATCATACAAAAAAAATGACACGAAGAAAAGCAGCTCATGCCACATTTTGCAGTAGACGTGTTTTCTCAAGCAAGGGGAAATCCTGTGTGAATGATGTTTTCAAATACAACTTTCACTTTGAAAGAGTTGTCTTCATGAGGGTGAAACCAAATAAATATTCTGTTCTGAGCTTAAGTTTTGGGGAATTAAATGTAATTATATTTGTATTTCATTTAACAAAAACGTATCTGAGTGAAAAAAGAAGACATCAAGGGAGGTTTTCTGTGCATTGGTATCAGAAACAAAACTGATTTTTGGAAGTCTAAATCTTTGCCATTTTATGCAAAATAGCTGTTCACTTCTGCTTGCTTGCAGAAAAACAGTTTGCCTTAAAAAAAAAGTTATTAACTCTTCTGTAGTCACTTGAACAAGCAATACACATCCACTTCTGATAACCTAGGACAACTCTACCCTGAAGTACTTCAGATGGAAATGTCATAGGTACCATACATAGGTGGGTGTAGCCTTGTGGTTTTGTCCAGCTGAAATTAGTCGTAGTAAATAAATCGAGATCACCCTCTGGGGGACAGGGTATTAAACATCCTATGGTGTTAAAGAGCAATGAAAGTATACACTTACCCTCAATAGCAGTTCTACAAGCAGTGTGATTCTTATGCATTTACCGATTATCTTTATTTGTATTGTTTTTTTTCAGTAGCTGATACAAATTTCATACCCTTATGGTCCAAGCCACAAATAATGAAATGACAATACCATCCATGCCACAGTGTAGGCTGGCATTCATATATCTCTTTAGAGGTGTTAAGGGAAAAGACAGTACTGCAGCTGAGTGCACTTTATGATGGAACGCTCTAATAGAGTTTTAATATATTTGTCTGCCTTCTGAAGCCAGCAGCTATAGTCATGGCACATGGCTGGCCAGCCACAGTTATTATCTGGGCAATCTAAGTAGTTATGTTTTGAGCTACAGGGTGTTGACAATAATAGTTCAGTCTAGACTCAATGCCTACATAATGGTAGATTGCCTTCTCCTTTTTACTTGCTGGTCAAGCCCAGTTGATGATGATTGACTTAATGAGAGTCACCTGGCTCGTAACCTAAGGAATAAGAGGACTGTTTACACAGAAGAACAATATTATGCTCCTTGCGGGAATTTTTCTGAATTTGTTAGTTTTGGAGCTTTCTAACTCTTTCGACTGCTGTGGTACCTGTAACAAGTTGTCAGCTGATAAGGATGGGATTACTGAAATCACTTGTATCTTTTACCTAGCAAGTGAGTTATTGCCCTAGATGTGCAATCGGTCATTCATACTGCTGTTACTGTCCTTCTCCTTCTTTCCCTGTTTGTTTTATTCCCATTAGTGTGTTTTGTAATCCAGATTCTAATAAATGTGTCCTCACTGAATGATGTTCAATTCCCACTACTGCAGGCAATGTATGTATGTATGCAGGATCCTTTCACAAAATTTCCCACCCAACTTTATATTTTAGGGTTGCCAGTGCATTTTTCCCTGCCTAAAGCACTAGGTATGTTTTTCTGTTAGGCTCAAAGAAAGTGGTTATTACTCCTTTAAGGGATCCCTCCCCCTTCTCCTTTGTTTGGCAGAAGAGGTCAGGGAGAAGAGGCATCACCTGAACTCAAGGGGCTCAGGTTAGGCTTTCTGGGAGATTTTATGTAAGCATGACTAAAATGTTTAGCAACACTACTCAGGTTTGCATGAAGCAAAAAAGTCAGTACTTTGTCTACACCATGGAGAGATCAAAGATTTTATAAAGAGCCAGACATAAAGAGGCTAATGTTTGGGTCAAAAATATTTGGAAATAAAGAAAAGAAAAATAAAGTGTCACAGTTATTTTCCCCTTAAACTTAATCTCTTTGCTGGAATGGACTGACTAGATACACATAAAATTCAGCCTACAACTGAAGTGTAGCTGAGAACATAAAATACTGAGTAGATAAATAATAATTTTATCTAGCTGAAATTCTAAAAGCTTAAAACAATAGCATATAACCTGCCTGCCACTGAAGAGCCCTCAGTATGTTATGAAGATAGACTTTGAACACAGAAGCTATGTGGGTAGCCTTCAAAACATCATTATTCTTGACAGAATGGTAGGATTCACTCTGCCTACATGGTTCTAACAAGCCAGATTACATTTTGATAAAACTTCATTGACTTTGATAAGTTAACAGCAAAATTAATTTAACCCCAAGACTTTTTTTTCAGGAAAAGGAAGCACTGCTAATTGTCATTATTTACTTTCTCTTGTTCTAGCATGACTACATTTTGACTTGCATCCTCATTGAACTGGAGTAAGATATATTACTTACCCTTAGGACAGAGCACATTTCACCCAGGTAGTGAAGGACATTCCTGATTTTCCAAAAATTTTGAAAAAATTTTCTGTCATGTCTGTGGTTCTACCCTATCTTACTTGCATTCACTGATGATCTCAAAGCAATTTTCACCAGTGTACTGGAGTCTTGTCTCTCCATGCTTCCTTTCAGGAAACCACATTCAGAATTGAGACCTTTTTGGACCTGTCATACTGGGGATCTGTGGTAATATTTAAGGTGGCTATTCTACTCCTTGCTCAATCATGCCCTTATGAGAGTATTCCAGAAATGTGGGAAGAAAAGCAAGTTGAAGTGAATGTGTTTGGAATAGTCAGCAACTCTATCAACACACCTGAAATCTGTGGATAATAATGCAAACGGTATGAATCTGGGTTCTTTCCTTAAGTACTGCCATCAGATGAACGACTGCCTTTACCTTTGTGGCCTTTAATAGGGCTAAACAGGTTAGACAACAGAAGTAGAATCACAGAATCATAGAACCATTTGGTCAGAAAAGACCTTTAAGGTCACTGAGTCCAACTGTCCCTGTCCACTACTAAACCGTGTCCCTAATCACCTTGTATGCCTGTCTTTTAAATACCTGCAGGGATGGGGACTTGTCCACTTCCCTGGGCAGCCCATTCCAGTGCCTGACTACCCTTTCAGTGAAGAAACTTTTCCTAATACCCAATCTGAACCTCCCCTGGCACAACTTGAGGCCATTTCCTCTCATACTATCACTTGTTACTTGGGAGAAGAGACTGACCCCCACCTCCCTACAGCCTCCTGTCAGGCAGTTGTAGAGAGCAATAATGTCTCCCCTCAGCCTCCTCTTCTCCAGGCTAAACAACTCCAGTTCCCTCAGCCACTCCTCATCAGACTTGTGCTCCAGGACCCTTCACCAGCTTTGTTGCCCTTCTTCAGACATGCTCCAGCCCCTCAATGTCCTCGTAGTGAGGGGCCCAAAACTGAACACAGTATTTGAGGTGCAGCCTCATCAGTGCCGAGCACAGGGAGACGATCACTTCCCTACTCCTGCTGGCCACACTATTCCGGATACAAGCCAGGATGCCATTGCCCTTCTTGGCCACCTGGGCAGTCTGCTGGCTCATATTCAGCCGGCTCTCGACCAACACCCACAGGTCCTTTTCTGCCAGGCAGCTTTCCAGCGACTCTTCCCCAAGCCTGTAGCGCTGCATGGGGTTGTTGTGACCAAAGTGCAGGACTCGGCACTTGGCCTTGTTGAACCTCATACAGTTGGCCTCAGCCCATCCATCCAGCCTGTTCAGCTCCCTCTGCAGAGCCTTCCTACCCTTGAGCAGATCAACACTCCCAGACAGCATAGTATCATCTGCAGACTTGCTGAGGGTGCACTCAATCTCCTCATCCAGGTTGTTGATAAAGATGTTAAACAGAACAGGCCTCAACACTGAGCACAATCTAAGTACCTGAGTTCTGTTCCATTCCTTCACTTAGTACTTGAATACTGCCCCTTAAAGCCACTTCCATTGCCATTTTTTTCTACACAAAGGAGGGTTAAAGCTTTATCATCACTCCTCAGTACAAAAGAATCATTTGGTCACCAGCAGATCCAGCTGTTCAGAAGTGCTTTTCCATCTCTCTTCCTCACCAGTGGGAGAAGGGGGAAAAGATAACCCTAAGGGTACTATTTATTGCTCTCAGTCCAGAAAGAGGCAGAAGTTATGGGGATGATGCCTTGAGATCCCTTATCACATGTTAAAAACTAGGTTGTCAAATGGCAAAAAAAAATTACTGACTTGCCAGTTGAGGATACAAATACCAAAAGATTTTTGCTTTAGTGCTTTCAAATTCAATAATCATTCATCGGCTTGTTTTCCTTCTGTGCTAGGGAGGACAGGTAGTCAGAGCAGAGAATACAGATTGTTTCAGTCGGCTCCTGTTCAGCTGATGATAGTATATGCAGCTGTATATAGCCAGTGCCTGCCAGCAGAGGCCTGACCCAGACAATTAACCTTATATTAATGTCCCTAATGGTGATCGTCTGTTGCCATATGCCTGCAGCCTGAGGTCTAAGTCAGCAATGAGACCATCCACTCCTCAAGTCATGTCTGATCCTCAATCACAAGTTACTGAGCTTGAGTTGATTTTAAAATGGATAGGGAACTGATTTTTGAAATGTTTATTTGTAATCTGTTCGTTCTAGGGAGGAATAAATCCCCCAGAGAAAGATAGTAATTGCCTCAGGAAAATCTGTGAAACCAACTTGCCTGGAGGCAAATGATTAAACAGCTTAATCTGAATAACTGCTTAGATTGTAATAGCCCCATATTTCTCCTTGTCTAGAACTATATTCTATACTAAAATCAAGGAAAAGGTAAGAAAGCTCCTTTTCTAGCTTTTTGCTTTCTGGACTAAATTTATTCACTGCTCCTGTATTGAGTACAGTCATTTGTTCTAGGAGTAGCTATTGAGTCCAACAGCAATTCTAAATACCAAGAGTGTGAAGTAATTTTTCTTGTACTTAGGTTGTGATATTTAAACACATGTGTGCTAAGACCAGTATTTGCTGCACCACTGCTGGCGTTAATCCTTGTTTATACTGTGAGTAAGCTGCCTGGCAGGTGTTACATTTTTATTTCAAATCTGTTGCTTTCTTGGATTTATTTTCTATATCCTTGTCATCCTGAACAAGCTATTTCTTTTTTTCCTCTAGTAGCAACTCAAGCTTGAATAGCTACAAGGGCAGCCACAGTGGAAATCTGCTGCAAAATACCAGCCTTTCCATATCATTCATATAATCAAGAAGAAAGAAGCACTGAAGCAAACAATGCATTAATAAGAAACAGAAGACAAATAGATATTTTAAAAGGTGTGACTTGCTTCACTGTCAACACCAAAAGGGGCCTTTTCTTCTATCCCCAGTATCATATTTTATGTATGATGCTTCCATGTACCTCTTTTCTTCAGTCTATATGTACATAGTAGACTATCGATTGTTTAGGCAAGGTATGCCTAATGCTTACTACTTTGCCCATTATTGTAAAATCTAGAGGGACAGAGAGGCTATTATACATTTGGATAAGTTCTTGGATAAGTACAGAGAATTTTTATTAATGAAGCCTGCTTTAAGGTTTGCTGATCAATAGATTTAGTGTGACTTGCTTGGTACAGCTGGAAATTGGGCCCTACAAAAATTAGTGCATGTTAGATTTTGAAAGTAATATAAAATAAGCTTGCTTACACATCCCTTCAGTTTTCAGTATTCACCACCCCAAAAAGGCAAAGGGAGTGTTGCACACAGTACAAATAAGAAAGCCTTACAATCATCCAGTAGCAAGAAAACATACATTCCTTCAGCAATGCATATAAAAGTTATCCAGTACATACAAAAAGATTTTAAAATCCATTCTTGTGGGAATAAATGAAATTTTGTTCTCAGCTAACACTTATTTCTGAGTGCATTGTTTAGCACCAGGAATAACTAAAGAAACAAAAAGAACGATGTAGAGAAGATTTTCAGGACTGAATCCTTATGCCACGACATTTTCTCTTTTGCACTGACATTGCATTTTCTGTCCAGTTCTGATCCTTTGAGGTATTATGTTCTCTTAGTTCTCTTCAGCTTCTTTGAGAAAATGGCATTCAGTACCTTGCAATTCCCATAAAATGTATCAGGATTAAAATCCTGTCTCCGCTAACTTCAGTGGCAACATTCCAATTCCCTGTAAGCAAGATAACATTTCTCCATTGATAAAAGTTTTTGCTGCAGAAACAAAGTATTTGTGGAACTTAGACACACTGCTTCCATCATCAGCATTGTCTGGGAACATACGACCCTGTTCTTAAAGCCCATTCTAAAATAGACTGTAAAAAAGTGGGAATATCTCAGTACAGAACATAGAAGCTCTGAAGAAACTTTTACAGAACAGTTGAACTCAGACTTTTGCTGGAGAGCAGAAGCAGCATGGTATTTCATGGAATTAATTTCTACTCTTATGAAATTATTATTTTCTAATTAAAATTCCAATCAACTAAAATTGAAACTGTACTGGAATGGATCAGATGATCTGTAAAAAAGTAGAATGCTTTCTTACATTGTTCAGAGTGTTCATCCCTGAAACACTAATAGGGACTCCTTGGTGACTTATCAGGTGGGATAGACTTTTATTCTTCTAACTGAAAGCTCAAATCTGTTCTTAGCTTGTCAAAATGTGGTGGCAAAAGGGAACATCTTGAGCTGTCAGTTGGCTATTGGAATTGGTTTGTGTGTCTGACAGAATATCACAGCTGGCTGTACAAATGGGAGGATTACTTCACAAGGAGGAAAATTCTATTAAGTTTCTCAGGTCATTTTTGTTAAGGTCTCCATGATGATGACAGAGGTGTGGTAACTAGATAGCTAGGAGAGGAAAGGGAAAAATCATGCTTTCATATTAGGCGAAGTAAGTGTAATGAAAAATTGGAAGTGAACATGTCTGACAAGATATTGAAATGGCATACTGGTTTTGACAAAACAACATAAGTGAGAGTTTCTAGTAAGGTTGAAGCGACCCAGAAAAGTACATCTGAAAATATCGCTAAAACTTTTGTACACAAAATTGAACAGGGTATATTGTATTTGCTTACATTTAACAGTAATAGTATACAAAATGTAAGTATGAAATCAGCAAAATACTATATTTAAAAAGCAAATTACATTGAGGAGTTTTTCTTAAGTTTTTCAGGAAAAAGGAAAGATGTTCCAATTAGCTTTCAATTGTAAGTAGGGGATTATTGTACAAAGAGGGGAAAATCACATCTTTATTGTTTGTCTGATTCGAGCTCAAAATTAACAGAGTATTTAAGTTCCACTGGTACTTCCACTGGAGAAATACATTTTACAAATATTTTTGTAACTTTTTCACTTTAACTCCTGAAATACAAAATATTTAGACCATTTAAAAGTTTTCATAGCTGTCTTCCCTCTCAAACCATAACTTTAAAATCCATAATTATCCAGGCACATGACCTGTACGGTTGTCTTAAAATATTTTTTGCTGTCAGGTGCCTCAGGAGACTGTCAATGAATTACAGTTAAATCCAGTTCTCCCACATAAACCTTCAGTAATTTAGATGTATAAAGCAGCAAGACAGATGAGTTCCACAGGTGTCGAAATAGCAACAATACCTGGAGAGGAGCAGGGCTAATGTCTCTTTTCCCCCCCACCATTTTCCCTCTATTGAACAAGCCAGTGGGAGAAATATTTGCCCCTTCTCTGCTTCACTTATGCCCTGAATAAATGTGCATCCTTCAGATCTTTGAGTCAAGGACATGGCCTCACTGCTACAAAATGAAGAGCAGTCTTACAGAGATGATCCCATGGTCATGATAGGAAGTTTCTGCAGGGTGTTAAACCCTGAGCAAGCCCTCCTACTCAGAGGTGAAATTCAAAACCTCTGAGGTTTCAGGCTGACTTCCAGTTACATATTTTTATTTATCTCTTTTATAAAAGATGTACTGCACCCTAGGAAATGTGTAGTCATTCATCAGAGCAAATAAACTCTGGAATATGTTGAATGAAAGCCCAAAACCATCACCAGTACTGCTGGATGGAATGAGAAATCAAGGAGGAAGCCAATTATGAAGCCTGAGGATTTTTTTGTGTGTGCAACTATTTTTCTTTTTGACACTTGCTTTGTTTCTGGGAAGCATCTTTTACTCACTCATTTCTCCTGATTTAATGCTGACTTGAGTAAAAACAAATCTTTCCAGGTTTTTCTTACTCACTGCAGACTGCTTTAACATGAATTTCAAGGCAGTGGTTCTGAACCTGGTTCTTTGTTTCAGGCAAAAAGAGTTCCTCCTACCCACAACCCAGTCAGTGGATCTGTCCATCTGGTCTGGGCTTCTGGAAGTTTTCTGTTACGTGATTTTAAGGCACTGTGTGGTTCATGGTACCTACATTAGGTGGGGCACGTTACAGAATTAGTGACCATCTGTTCCTTTCTCTGTCAGTTTACTTTGCAACGCGTGTTGTTTCTGCATTGCAGAGGCAAGGTGAGGGTGCTCCTGAAGGTACTGAAGCAAATGACACTCTCATCCCAGGGACAGGTGTCTTGAGTGTATTCATGTATAAATACTGTGGTTCAAAAAATATATTTTAGTTTATGCCATATCCAAGTGTACATTTTCATTTAACGAAGCTTGATACAGAGTCAGTGTGCTTCTGACCCTTTATGGGACTTGTCCTAAGGGTACCACCTGTTGGTCCAGATGCAAATGGTCATCTGTTTTCCAGGGTTTGGGATATCAGCACCACCCAGATCACTCTCCTGTATATGGCTGATGACAAAAGTGGCGTACCGGATGCACGTTACCCTGATGTACCAACTCAGAATGAGTATAGCACTTCATCCTTTGGACCTTCTATATAAACTGTACTGACTACGAGCAAAATGATGTAATGTATAAACCCCTGTCTTGCCCCTCTTTTAATGCACAGACTTAAAAAATAAACATAGGAAAATGAATGCAAAAATGTGTTTATGCACCATCAGACTTACAAATCTTAAAACCTCAAAAATTGAGGATTCTAAAAGCTGAAATTTCAACAGCAGTATAAATTTGCCTAGAAGAATCACGCTGGCTTTTCTATTTCTGCATATATGTTTACTAAAAAATTCTTTATTGACCTAAAAGAAAACACACATGGTGTATTTAATCTATGAATCCGTGCATGTACAATAGCACAAAGTTAGAAATTTAGTGGGAAAATTAATAGAATTTTTCTTTTGTCCTCTGTGCAATGAACTTCTGAAGCACTAATTATTATTAATTGTCAGTAATTTCATCAGTTGCTTGCCCACAGAACACTGAGCAAACCCTTTTTCTATGGAACATGCAGCAAACACAAGCCAGCATTTCTTTGTTTATTCCATCTCTCTCACTTACTTGCTGACACTATTTCTTGGCCCTGAAACACATTTGTTATGTGCTTGAATTTTTTTTTTCCCCTCAGCCAAACCCCAGCATGTTTATGGCATATTCTAGGAGCAAAGTTCTGGAGAAAAAACACTGGAGACACTAAAAACCGCAAAAGAAATTTTTCTGAGTATTGTAGCACTTTTACTGGCTGAATATGTGACATACTGTTTTGGAGGAAGAAAATAACAATTTCTTATTATGTTTTTATTAAGTTACATTAACAGAGTTTTTGCAATGGATAACCTTGTTCATATTTGCAGTCCTCTCTGTCACTTAGGGGGTGAAATTCTGTTTTCTTCAAAGTAATCAGCACAACACAATCAGCATCATTCATTCCAGGATTAAACCCGTCAGGATTAGTGAAGCCATTTCCAAGACACAGAATCACCATACCTAAGTAGACTTTCCTGTAAATGCCACTCTTTGAATTATGGTCATCTTCATCACAACTGCAGAGAAATTTAGGTTCACAGAAGTCAGAATTAAGTCTTAGGTTGTCTTTGTACATGAACAAATTCTAGTAAACCAATCTCTTTCGTGCAGAATAAGGACCATTATTTTCCCTCCATGGACATTTTATTCTTACGCAAAATTGCTTTTTCAAGTTCTAAGCAATTAGATGTAATTTTTCCTCTCTGATAGGTAGAAATAGATAGAAAGAGTAGGAATAACATTTAAAAAAATGTTTCAAACCACCACATTTCACTCTGGTAATTAAACAATTAGCAAATATAAAAAGTTAGGATAAGTTGTGGCTCACAGCAAAAATAAAGAAACCAAGCTATTTAATCTAGAATGTTTTAAGTTGCTAAAAGCACCTCATGCAGTCCCATATTCAAAATTCAAGTGAGTCTTTCCATTGACTTCAGTAAGCCTCAGTTCCAGTCCATATGGAAAATATGCCCCTCTAATAAAACTATTTCACTTCTGTCATGACATTGTAGTAGTCACTGTACTTTTTTCAGACATTGTTTGTAAATCTTGCTATAATATTTCTGTCTAAGTAAATTCCCATTTTAGTCTAATATTTAGAGAATCTTCTCTTTTTTTATTTGCAATGTATCACATAAACATATATTATGCTAGGATATGGGCTTAAAGGGTCAGCAGTGTTTTAAAAACAGTTGTCAGTCTCAAGTAAAACACCTGGTCTAAAGTCCTGTTTCCCTCCCTTTCTCCTTTCCCTCTCCTTTTTCTACTAAAATATTGTCAACATCAGTACCTTAGGCATACTATGATTTCTTTTCCTGTATTTAAAATGCTGCTGTGCAAGAATATAGTAATTTAAAACTGCTAGGCTTTAGAAACATAAAATGCATTATCTCTCCAACTCACATTTCCATTTTTAACTAATCTTACATCTAGAAGAAAGAAACATGCAGAAAATAATGAAGAGGTAGCTTTAAAGAGCTGTAAAAGGATTTACACCGTATTAATAAAACTTCAAGGATTGTTTAGAAAGCAAAAACGCAATAGCTAGAGCTTTATAGCTCTAGAACTGTAACTGAAGCCAAAGTGAACAGTTCAGGAGAGCTTTGCACATTTAATAAGATTTGGAACCAAAGCTTTAAAAGTCATGAGCAAAATAGCACTCTCTCATGAACAGCTAACATACCCCCCCCCGCCATTTACCTACTGAGCTATCAGAAAATTTCACAAGCCAATTTGGATCTCAGATTGAGCAGAGCTTCTGAAACAATGCAATTACCTTCAGAAGGCCTAATGAGAAAGCTCTTTCAAATCTCATTCAAACAATTGGTATGTGAACTGAAAAAAGCATACAAGAAGCATGAATTAACTGCTGAGAGAACAAGTAAGTGTTTTTATTTCCTTCCCTGTTGGTTGAGGGGGAAACAGGAAGGAAAACAAGGAAGAGAAGTGGTGAGATCCTAAAACACTTAAAAATTTTAGGTACTGGGTTACCTGTGCATAACCTGTATTTGCTGAGTAAGCAGAGGCAATTCTAACAAGAAGCTGCTGGAAACATACCTTCCCATCGAGAATATAAGTCAATTAGGCCATAAAACTTAAAGTGATTGTGACCATAATAGTTCCTGACTAGTGATTACTCAGAAAATATTTGGGTTACTTCAGGTGGAGTTTAATGTGACAGAAGAGACTTTATTGACCACACAGTGACTATCCATCCTTTATCCACATAGAAAATAATTTTCCAAGCCAATTTGCAAAGCAGTAATCTCAGAAATAATGTCAGAATATAGTAGTAGTTTGATGGCATGACAGGTAAAATTTCTTCATTATCATAAATGTTTATTAAATGAGGATTTATGAGCGGCTTTCTTTTTCTCCACTGGGGAAACTCATTGCAATGGCTTTGCCTCTGTGTTCACTAACCAGTTTATTTAAAAATTAGGAAAAGTTTGATGGAAAAATAAGAGGTACCTGTATTTATTATAATTACAAATATCCAGCTCTCCTGCATCACTTTGCCTCCTACCTGTCAAATCAGTAAGTACATAGAATAAATAAGGTTTTACTGTCATGTTTCTCCGAAAGTGAACGCTCCAAGAGCAGTCAAAAAAGTCATTACACAGCATAAAATCCATCTTGCCAAACTATTGTGGTACTACTTACAAAGGGAGTAGGCAATGTTTTCTGGTAGGTGTGCATTCTGAAACCTGTAATTTTAATTATGTAGGTTCACTTAAGATAAAGGAATTGGAAAAGGGTTAATATATAGATATTGCTCAATTCATGAACAAAAAAGGTAGGAAGAAGAAGCTGTGTGACTGCCAGAGTGTAAATCACATATTAGCTAAAAATTTCCTATAAAAGCAAAAATAGAACCGAAGGGAAAAAGTTTTGTATTGGAAAATAAACATTGTGCTGCCATTGGTCAGCTGGTAGGACATGTTTTTACTGTTGGAAGAAAAAAAGAAAAGGGACAATTGTTGTAAAGGCTGTTATGTGGATTTCCTCCCCTGCCATCTTTACATAGGAGACAAATAGAGATGTTTACTGCATTTGTGGGAAAAAAAAGTTATGTCAGCTTTTGGATCCTTCTTGGCAAATCTTTATTCTGGCAGGTTTTTAAACCACTTGCTGCATTAGAAATATATTAGCAGAAAAGAAGCAAATCAAGATGCTTTACAGATAAAGCACATATCTCTTGAAGCCAAAGTTGTTCTGCCAGAATGAGTTCAACATCAAGAACAACAAATACACAGTTAACCACTTTACCGCTCTAATGACAAAGATGTATGTCTCCTAGAAGCAGTAGCTACACCCGTAATGCTCTTATGATATTAAAAACATGTCCACAGAGTTGAAGCTTTTTTAAAAACAATATAATGATTGTTTGTATTTTTTATTAAATGGCACATATTCAAAAAGGCCATACCAGCTGTTATAATTATTTACTATCGATTATATTGGCAACATTATATTGACTTGTGTTGAACTAGAAAACCCTTTGTTATATAAAAATAATTTACATATGTGATATTTGCTAGATTGTGTCTTAACATGTCAAAGTTACTATCAATCAATCAGTGATGAATCAGAACTCTGCTACATTAAAACCAATAAAGCAAGCTGTAAATTATGGCTTGAAAAAAATATTAATGTAATGAATTTTCAAATGCCCTTGAGCAGACTACAGTCACTTGTCACAATTATAATTCCATAAAAAAAGTGTTTAATCTGGAACAACTGTAACTACCTCTCTGCAAAGACCCCCTCTCTTCCCCCACCGCCGTCTGCCCTTCTCCACTCTTTTGTATTTTAGAATATACAGTATACACTCCCTACATATGCATCTGTATTACTGCGAGACCAAAATAACAAGCAATTCTCTCTCTCTCTCTCTCTCATATATACAGTTTGTAGAACTATAAACTCAATCTGGAAATAGAGATTTGGGGATATAAAACTAATTTTTCTTCTCACTGTGGATTAATTGTCCTGCACTGACTGAACCCTTTTACCTCCTTTGCAGGAAAAGGAAGACATAATGGCCAGTATAAGCTTTAAAATGCCTTCTGTCTCAACTTGAGAGGTGTATAGCTTTATTTGAGCTAGGAGTATAGCTAGATTTTAGATACTGCATTTGGTGAATTCTGTATTATAAATCTATATTGTACAGTAAAACAACAGCACTTTTTAAGAATTGGGTAGTACTAAATATCTTTCATCACTGTCTATGAAATCTGGTTTCATTCTACTTAATAGAAGCGCCTACACTTTCAGGGAAAAGGCAGAGTATGAACAATTCATAGTACTAATACATGACTACAAGATTTTTGATCTGTTCATCAAATCCTACTTGTATTAGCAGTGATTATACTGATATAAAATCAGCAACAGCAGGTAAAATAAGATCATTTTTATGAAAACTATTGCATACATTAGAAAACATTGGTTTGGTTGCCATACTTCCCTTCTGAAAAGCTTTTCTGACAGGGGGCCAAGATTTTCACAAATTTAATGTGGTTTTATGGGGTGTATGTCCATGCAGAAGTAGGACCACGACTCTAAAAGGATGATAATGCATTTAAATTTGGAAAAAGTTCTTTACAGAAATTGCACATGAATTTCCAGTAGGAAGGGAGCCATCTATGGCATATAAAGATGGACTTGGATGTAATTTTTGAGCCTATAAACCCCACAACTTGGGGTTATGCAGTAGGATGCTGATGTGGTTTGCCATGTGCTGTCTGAAAACATATTTATCAGCATTTCTAGCCCTATGCTATTTGCATTTTCCTTCCAACTCACCATCATAGCGAGAGTGGCTTTGTGAGAGATGAATTTCCTTTGTCCATTTAGGATTTCAATCTTCTCTGAACTTCAGGAAGGGAGAAGTGTTTTTGTGACTGACTGACAGCAAGTTCTAGAACAAGAGGCTTAATCACTTCTACATACACTTGGCTACATATGCCATGAGCATAGCATGGGACTATGGCCAAGACAAGAGGGGACTTCCCAGTCCAAACCACCACGTGAGGAGGAAGGCAGAGGAAGAGTTACCTGATGAAGTGATGTGGCAGCTTGACTTGCAGATGGGGAGGCAGAGTGCTGAGAATTCACTGGAGAGATTTTCAAAACCAGTTTGAGAACTAGTTGTAATTTAAATGGCCAGTACTAAGGAATGAAATAAAACTGCTTCCAGCAAACCTTGTATATATTCAAAGGCTTCTTAAAAATTGTTCTTTCCTGAACAGTGAACTTTTTCTGTTTAGCAGTCCTATTTGAGAGAGACCAGGCTTAATCTGCATGTTGTCTTAAATGTTCTATCACACTACCAAGTAGCTGAGGCAGCTGCCTTCTCCAGTCTGACACTTGCACTTCTGATTTGTAGGCAATGGTCACATTTGTTCCTCTCCTTAGCTTTCCTTGATTAAACAAGGGAAAATTCATCATCTCTTCTTGCAAAGTAGATTGTCCATTCTCCGATCAGCCCATCTCAAAGTCAGGGTTGAAAGTGCACCCTTGTTCTATGAGAATGTCTCAGCACTAGAGAAATCAGAACTGGAACTGGATGTAGAGATGTGGGCCGTTTGCTAAAGAGCTGAGACACTGAGCTGAAGTGCCAGCGGATCAGTGAGATGATTTGTTTATTCTCCACACTTCTTCTTCCTTTGAGTGACTGAAGGAACTGGAGACTTGGCTGATAGTTTCCTACCCAAGGAGTGTATAGGGTGCTAATAGGAGCTAAACCCAAATAAAATAAAATAGGCAAAAGTGACAAAAAAAAAATCTGGAAAAGACACTAGTTACAAGGATATCATACCTGGCTCAGAAAATCCCAAGGCTGGAATGATACACCCAGAAAATATTCTCACATTTCTACCACAGACACTGACTATGAAGAAGTTGACAGTTGAATATGCCTACAGATATGGATCTTCTTTGGGTCCAAACCTGTATGGCAATTCCTATGTTATGGTCAGCTTCCAGAAGTGGGTAGTAAACTTTGCACAGGCTAGTACTCAAGAATTGAAACTGTTATACCGCAAAAACAGATTGAAAGGAGATAAACAGGATGGTCAGTTGCAGAAATGTTGTTCTTCTTCAGTTAGCTTTATTATTATTATTCATGAAAATAGATTATGTGTGCAGGAAAAATTATTGTTGGATAGTTCCCCCATAATTAATAAAGCTGTAACCTACTTATCCTATATTCCCATGTACTGATATTCTTTCTGTGCTGTTTAAGGCAGTTTTAATAGTAGTCTCTCATTAACTGCATCAGAGAAGCAACTACTATGCAGTCTACAAGGGTGAAAAATGTGACATGTAATAATTTTAAGAAGTCTGCCCTAGACCTGAGGAATTTTCCATCTTACCGCCATGCTGGAGTGCACCTCACTGCGCCCTTGGGGTGATCAGCCCTCTGTCCCCAGACTGCTGCCAGAAGCCTGTGCTTATCCTTTTCCTCCATTGGTTCATGTAGATGCAACATTTCTGTCTGATAGTGACTACAGCACAAAGTTTACTGAGGTAATATAGCCATTATAAATATTGATGTAAATATTGGGGTTTTTGCAGCCATTCAACTAGAACAAAAGGATATTAATTTTTCATTAAATCCTTATAATAATTTGAAATTCCAAATGCTGCTCAGCAAGAGCAAGAGTTGCAAAATTAATAATTTATTGTCATAGCCAGATATATCAATTTTTGCAGAAGATCAGTATGAATACCTATATTGGTTCATTGGCTTCTAATGGTAAAATTCTAGGGAAGGTGATTTGGGTAGGTAGTTGTTAATAATACTTAATATAAACACCTGACAACTAGTTTTTTCCCCTTCCCTGCCTCTCATTCTAAATTACCCATCATAGCACTTCCTGATTCAGGCTCTCCATATGGCTTTACCCCAGTTTCCATTTGAAAACCTTAACTGCAATAGGTGGACTGAAAATTCCTATACTTCCAAAATTACCACTATTGCACTCACAGAGCCCTGTTAATGACCTCTCTCTCCACTTTCATTATTCAACCCAACTCTGATCAATGAGCAGAAAAGAAACTAAACAAAAAAGGCAAAGCCAGAGTGACTTTTGTAACTCTGAAAGTATACTCCTTTGGTTAGGAAAAGAAAATATGTTTGGTTTTTTTTGTAAACCTGTGTTCCAATTGCTGCTATGAAACTTTCCCTTCCTCTTTAGCTCATGGTGAGCAATGACAATCAAATTTTTAGTTAAGGAACCAGATGACATGATATAACGATGAAGAACAAGCTACAGAGAGATTATTGCAGAAAACTAAATCTCAAGTCAGAAATAGGGCAATAAAACTACAGTACTTTAAAGTATGAAAATAAAAAACAGAGATGAATAAACATTGAAATATGTATACAAAAGAAAAGACATTGTGGATTAATTTAAAAGTAAATGACAACTTTCACTGAAGTGGCTATAAATATGTAAGTAGGCATTTATTAAAGGTTTTGGGGTTTTTAATTGTTCATTTTTTCATTGCAAAGTCACCTTCTGTTTTCAGCTTTGGGCTTGAATGTGTATACACCCTAAGGCAGTGCTGAATCTAAAGGCTTTTCTAAGGACTCTAAATTTTGACAAGCTGAGCATGGCAGAGGAATTCCTGCCAGAGTGAAGACATGAATAAGAAATATTTTGTTTGTCTTTCTGCAATTTACTTCCATAGGAAGATTTCTAAATGTAAACTGTTAAGTTTGAGCAAGGATCTAAACAAAAGTGATCCAGTTTCACTCAGAGGGTAGTCACAAACAGACCATGTTTGCTGTTAATAGGAACTATATGAGTTCAGGCCACTAAAATCAAACTGACTGTGTTTAAAAAAACACTCAAAGGATTTCACAGACTCACAGACTCACAGAATGTCTGAGGTCAGAAGGGTCTTCTGGAGGTTGTCTGGTCCAATCTCCCATACTCAGGCATGGCTGCCTTGACCAATTATTAAAAAGATTAAAATTATAAAAAAGTTTTTACAATTTAGCCTCAATTTATGTACAGGTTTCTGGATTCAATTTTATCTACTTATATATTACACAGGCTTGCATAAAGAAATTGAGGCATAATTAAAATTTACAATAACCCAAATGTAATTCTGAGTTCCCTAACGTAATTTAAATAAATGCTATCTTTAGACTGTGCATCAAATTTCATTTCTATGTTAGTGATTTGGGTTTTTTTTGTTTAGAAAGATTTTTGGAGAGTTTTCTATTTCAAATTAGTAAATATCTATATGGCAATATTGTTTACTTTGAGACTGTGTCAGTACAAATACCAAGTATTAAAGTGGCAGAGATATCAGTCTGAAATAAATAAATCAGCTTTTACTTTAAAATCAGAAAAGGTCTCAGTAGCAGTCCACAGGATGGCCTTGAATCATAACAACTCATAATGAGAAGCAGAGAGGATACAGAACATGACCACATGTTCTGCAATGGAGGACAGTGGGAGAGGTAGAGCATCTTGTTAGTTTGATTAGGATATATGTTGCATGTACCTATATATACCATAAACTATTGATCCTGTGAATATGTATGTGCCAAACACTTCTCTCCTTTCTGTCAATTCTGTGGACCTAAACTGGATCTGACTGACTATATAAAATTATGATCTATGCATTTTAAGGTAAGATAAATTTATTTGTACTTGATCACTTGATCTGCAGTCCTCCTGTGATTTTCAGACTGATGTAATTTACAAATAATTTAAGACTAATATACATAATGTGACTCTCAGTAAAGGTTCCAAATATGAATTCTGCTCTCTTCTTTCCTATGTAGTAAATTTTGTGTTATTTTTTGAAGTAGAGTTGTAAAGCATTTTTAAAATTTTAGTTGTAACCATTTTCCACAGAAATAATGAAATAAGACTGCTTTTTTTCCCTCTGAATTTTCAGAAATATGATATGGCAGTTTTATTACCCAATTTTTGAACATTCTGGAGTTTTCAATAACCAACAGGAAAACCATTACAAGAGTCTGGTCAAGGAAGTCTCCAATTTTCATAAGTCAGACTTGAATTGATTTATAAGATATTATTTATTCACTTAACACCTCTCACATAAATATTAATGCAAAAATGAAATGCAGTGTTTTATATTTAGTCAAGTGCTGTTCCAGTTTTCCCATCAAAGAAGTGGACTTTTCATTTTTAGTTACCTTTTCCAGTACTAAGTACCCTGTCCCTACACTTAAGCATGCATTCAGCTGCATCTGGGTGAAGTAAAATGCTTAGAAACACAATGTCATTGTTCCCCCTTCAATGTACATATTTGCAAGAAAACTCATTCAACTACATGCTATTCAATGAATAGTCACAAAACCATTTAAGACATTATTTTATGTGCACAGTTTTAAGGGTCTGATCATCCGAGAAACATTGCTGTACCTTCAATGACTTGGCTTCATGTAGGGATCTTTTGGCAGCTGATGAGATAAGAACTCAAAATTTATCATGGCATATACTTGTTACAAGGTGTCTGTTCAGGTATATAAGAGAGTGAGGAATCTTTATAACTGAGCACATACATTCACCTTATATCATTCCCTTTATCATTGCTGTGTATCAGTTAATTTTTTTGGTAAAGGTTACTCCCAAATAAACAATGAAGGTTCAGAAAAGGTAACATATAAAACAAAGCCTGAAATGGAAACTCTCAAAATTCATACCAAAACAATTCTCTGTTTTATTACAAAACCTTGATAAAGGCAGATTATTTTTCAAACCAGCTCAAGCTTTGCAAATTCAAGCATTAGAGTTCAGCTTTGCTACAGCATAGGCAAATGTATCATAACGTAACAAACTGCCCCCAAAATCAGGAAATACAAGACACCTTCTTGAGAAGATTGTGCCTACTACTTACTGGACTGCATGAGTGAACTGACAGTCTTTGAAAGCAGGTAAGAAGTAAAAGCTTAGTATGGCTGAGATAACAAGTTGGGGAGTGCATTGTTTGTCTACTGGCGCCAAGCAGTGTTCTTAAGATTAGCGGTCCTAAATCTTTCATTCATGGTATTACAAACTGACCATCATAATCCATTCATTAAAGCCATACCAAAGAAAAGGATAAGAAACTAAACAGCTATGTTTAAAAACTACAAAACCTTAAAATGACAATTTAAGTATTTAAATGTGCACAAAGTCATATCTAACAAATCCTAGGATGTTTTGGACTAGAAAGACTTTTGAAAGTTAGAATAACTTTGTAAATGACCATCTCTCTCTCTCCCTCTACCCTCTCCTCTGATGATATACACACCATAACAAAAGGGATTAGCTAAGAAACCTAAAGTGATTCCACTTTAAGAACATGGTTAAACTGAGAGTAATTAGCAGTCACTGTCAGGGCATGTCAACTATTGCATTTGAAACTGTTCCTTATAAATTACTTGATCCTTGATCTCCTATCTTCTGTTATGAAATAGTACTATCTGAGAGGAGGAAAACGTACTTGTGATGTAAGATCATTTAAAGTCTACCATATTTTTTATATGTGGTCTTGTCTTTTTCTAAACTGGAATGATTCCACAAATAAATTGAAAATGGCTCCTCTTTTTTACCCCAATAAGTGGGAGCATGCCAGTTGCCCAAACAGACTTGTATCTAAATGTTTACCTACAGCTGTGGATAGATTTTCCCAAGAAAGCTGTACCCATGGACTCATCTACGATGGATACTCCGTGACTGTGCTCAGTACCGATATTCTTATCTGTCTAAACAATTAAAACAGACTTACAGGTCCTTGTGTGGCATTAGGCATTCTCCAGAGAAGATGTAGTCTTGCCTACCTTCACTATACCAGGAGACTGACAGTAATATGTTCAGAGTGTGTGCCTGGGCACTTTATAAAGATTTCCTGTGAGGTCCCTACATGACCTGGGATCAGATGGGTTATGCAGATAAACAATTATTCCTAGGTCACCTTTTGGGGAACTGTGTAATTATAACCTATGGGAACTGGATCTTGGTCTTTGAAAATTCCAGCCTGAAGTTTCGAAAATGGAATGTGTTTTACAAAGAGGTTTGTCCTAGAAACAGTGTTACGGGATCTCGGTACTAACCAAAAGCCTGTTATGAACACCTTTACTTCCTAGTATCAGCTAGACAAGGGAGCATAAAACAGTAATTCTATATGAAAGATACTTTAACTCTTCCCCAGATCAGGAAGTAGCGCAATCCCTGCAAAAATTACTGATAAAACAGTTATTGTGCTGGACAGTAATAGAGTAACTGAGTGACATGCAGTCTCCTGGCAGCATAGTTTCATCATCTTTCTTAGTTCTTTGTGCCTTACCCTTTAGAGGTCAGATTTCTAACTCTTTTAAATGCCCATCTAATTCATTCTGGTTTCATTTATCCATGACAACTCCACATGCTCCACGATGAAAAAGGAATAAACCAAAATTAAATATTTAGATTTGGATTCAACTGTACTTTACCAAAAATCCATGCAAGTCAATAAGCATATTTTCATGTGGATCACAACTTTGGACTTTTTTTCTTAAAAAATCAGCTTTTGCCTAAGGATACGTATAAAATTTGCTGAAAGTGGACTGTTGTCTTGAATTTAGAATTGAAGAAAAATAATAATGGTGAAATGTTCTGTTTTGTTACTTTGAAAATTTAAAATTATGTTATTTTCATTCTAGATAGCTTTCAATTTGGAACTATGCTAATTCCAGTAATTAGCTATTAAAGGCAAATGAAAATGAATCCTTGCATTGATTGGAACTAAATATTTTTCAGATACTTGGGAAAACTTCTGAGATTTTCAGATCCTTGTAGGGTTTGGTTATCAAGATAGCTCTACTGTCTATAGATGATGACTAAATAACATTTCAAATTCAAACTATGAGACAAAGAGCATAAGAGTTTAACATGTTTCTGCAGCAATGATTTATAAATCCTCTTAGAAAAGACTACAGTCCTGAAATCAGCTCGGTACTAGCTTCTGCTGTACAGTTGTGCTCATTCTTAGAGATTGTTCAGTGCTAGTCTTTCTAAACTGAACTGTTGTCTTAAAAGATTTCAGACTAATGAGCTGTCTGGCTTTAGTGATTTCTAAGCATGATAGAAGCTAAAAGTTATTATGCAGTTATCCTGTTACTTACTCAGTAGATACAGATTGAGACCCAGGAAAAGATTAGCATACGAAAGAGTAGACACCTATTTACAAGCTTATGTCTTTTCCTTTGATTCATCCTATCTTTCTGGATATACAAGCAGTGTAGCCAGATCCAAGGACAAGATGGATGGACAGATATTGTGTATGTACAGGCGATAGCCACATGATAAATTGTGGAACCATCCCATTTATTTATATTCACCTTTGACCATCTCACCTGCCCTTTGCCTACCAATTCATCTTCACCATGATGACTTATAAAATTCCAACTCCTTGAGACATTTCAGTTCATTCTATCCTGCCTCCTCTTCTTTGTTTTCCCCCTTATTCCTCCAGCAAAATGACAAGATTACCACAGACTGAAAAAGGAATTATTAATTAATACAGATGTAACCAAAAAAGCCCAAGCGCCTCCCTCCCCAATAAGAAATTTGAATCCTGAGTATCTACCTTTCTTTAATTTAGAGATCTTTCCAACAATGGTAAAAAATAAAAGTGGATAAATTGACTGTAATTTATTTAATTTTAACTATTACTAGTTCTAGAACTGGGCATTTTGACTCCCTCAGTAACCAAAGAAGAATGAGCAACCTACAGGAAAATTAATTTCATCCAGTTTAGACTGTTAATTTAAAACAACAAAAACAATAAAAAAATGAGAAAAATGAAATGCTTGTATTCACACAGTTCATGACCACTGTAGTTTTCCCCCTATCTTGTTCTTTTGGGGCAGAATTTCAAAGAACAAGAACAAGTCATACAGTTGTCCAGTGCTACCGATACCCAGCTTCTGAAGTCTGACTGGTCATGGAATTCTTTGACTCTGTCTATTCTCACAGCAGAATTTGGAATATGAAGTTAATACCATCTTTTATATGTGAATTATTTAAGCTGTCATTCAAGACAAAAATAATCAGTTTGGTTTCTTATTTGTGAAGGTTGTAAATAGCAAGACTCTCTAGGAAATGTTTCTTCTAACAGTCCCAATCTTTTCTTCAAGAATAAATGCAAAGGCTCAGGCCTGTGAGTTTCCAAGATCATTCAGTGGTGGCCACAGCAAAAGGGGTATGAAGCCTCTGATTCAATGGCTGTCACAGTCTTAGACTTTATTTCATGTCTTCTGTCTCTGTTGTTGTTTGCTCTGTTCTTATTAGATGACACCAGCAATGAACTAACACCACCCTGAAAAGGTATGTGTAAAACTTAGCATGGAGATGTTTTTTTGCTCTTGAGTATATCTTGGAATATTTACACTGTAATTTTTAACGAAAAATATATCAAATTATCAGATTTCTGATAAATATATGACCTATAATATTTGCAAAAAAAAGTGTTTTTAGAGCGTGAAAACTTACACATTTTAATCTTCTCTATTAGTATTTTAATACATACTTCTAAGTCATGAAAGATGCTTTTTTTCTTTCTCCAGGGAAGAATTTTGTCAGTAATATTGGTGTCTGTATAACTTTCCATTTGGACACCCTTAGTCCGGAGATGAGTGAATGTTTTTGTATTTTGTTGTTTGGATTAAACAGTTTTGGGAGTGATATTGCCTAAACAGAAAAAGACTATATCTGTATACAGGAAGACTCCATTCACAAAAGGACTTACGCTGATAAAAATATACAGGTTTAAATTCAGAGGACTGTCAGTTCATACCAGTTTAACTTACCTACGAAGGCACAATGTGTAAGCAAGCTCCTCCTTACACATATGCTGGAAAAGCTAGTTTTCTTCAATGTTCAGTATAGTCTAATATTACTCCAGTTGAGTCCCGTGGAAAAGTTCATGTTAATTTAGATGCTAATTTTAAACAACTAAAAATGAAAAACCTCAGCAGAGTAACACAGTGTGTTTCAGACTGAAATAGGAAATGAGTTAAACATTTGGCTGTTCTGCTTGAGGTCTTGGAAAATAAAAGCAACATATTAAAACTTCAGCTGGAACACTTCAGGTTGTCTTCACTTCCACACAGGGCAAAGAAGAAACACGCACTTCATATCATGTGCATGTCTTGTCACCCTTATGGGCAGAACTATCTCTGTCAGGGATGTCAAAGTATGAATTTTGTACCTGGCCTTCACACATATGGGAATAGGCATAACCAACCTTACTGAATATGTAAAGCATCATCATAGCATTCAGAGTTCCTAGGCTGGATGACTGCTGTCAACAGACATGCTGCATTTCCTTATGGAGGTGCTTACTCCATGTCTACAAATAAGTTGTGATGGTGAAAATATCTTGATGTTCTCCTGTTCATATCCAATCCACAAGTGGTTTAGAGATTGATCCCATAATCACTAGTCATGGGAGGGGAGCGGCATCTCCCCATGCTGGGACAGGTTTGAACTAGAACCTTCAGAATTAAACAGGCTGAGGTGCCATCACTTAATTAAATGCATTCCATCTAAACTTGAAGTAGATTTTCTTTTCTGTGTGAACTGGGTAAAAGGAGACCAGTCATATGAGACCCAACAGGACACACCATGAAATAACTGTGTCTTAATGGCAAAAGTAGAAGATATTAGTCCTTAAAAGAACATATTTTTTAAATCTAAAGTAGTCTTTGACATTTAAACCAACTACTGGAACATAGAAAGATAAAGCAATAGTGCAAAGACTGGCTAGAGTCTGTGCAGCAATCAGTATGCTAAGATGATACCAAACTGGGAGGTGCTGCTGACTCTCTTGAGGGACAAGAGGCCTTGCAGAGAGATCTAGATAGATTGGAACATTGGGCTATGATTAATGGGATGAAATTGAACAAGTAAAAATGCCAGATTCTGCACCTAGTATGGAATAATGCCAGGCACAGGAATAAATTGGGAGAGGAGTGGCTGGAGAGCAGCTCTGCAGAAGGGGATCCAGGGGTGCTGGTCGACAGCAGGCTCAATGTGAGTCAGCAGCGTGCCCTGGCAGCCAGGAGGGCAAACCCCATCCTGGGGGGCATCAAACACAGCATCACCAGACGGTCAAAAGAGGTGGTTATCCC
The DNA here is from genome assembly GCF_000687185.1 of Egretta garzetta. Taxonomy (NCBI): domain Eukaryota; kingdom Metazoa; phylum Chordata; class Aves; order Pelecaniformes; family Ardeidae; genus Egretta; species Egretta garzetta. The sequence continues at coordinate 3,416,116 of NW_009260600.1, forward strand.
ACTGGATTCAGTGCTGGTGCGGCCCCGAGTGCTGTGTGCAGTTCTGAGCCCCACAATTTAAGAAGGTCCTTGAATGCGTCCAGAGGAGGGCAACACAGCTGGTGAAAGGGTTGGAAGGAATGTCCTATGAGGAGTGGTTAAGGACTTTGGGCTTGTCTAGTTTGGAGAAAAGGAGGCTCAGGGGCAACCTCATTGCTCTCTCCAGCTTTCTGAGGAGGGGACGTGGAGAGGGAGGTGCTGGTCTCTTCTCCCTGGGATCCAGTGGTGGGATGTGGGAATGGTTCAAAGCTGTGCCAGGGGAGGTTTAGACTGGACGTGAGGAAGCATTTCTTTACTGAGAGGGTGGTCAAACACTGGAACAGACTTCCTAGAGAGGTGGTTGATGCCCCATGCCTGTCAGTGTTTAAGAGGCATTTGGACAATGCTTTTAACAAGGTGCTTTAACTTGGTCAGCCCTGAACTGGTCAGGCAGTTGGGCAGGATGATCATTCTAGGTCCCTTCCAACTGGAAGAGTCTATTCTGTCTATTCTATTGTGAATGTGCTTCAAGATCATGGTATGCCTTGAAATTGCTCTAAGTTTAAAGTACCAGCAATAGCCATTATGTGTAGGAGAGCTTATTTCGTTAGGGGAAGGAAATCAGACAGCATTTTGGGATTACTGCACCTCCCATTCATTTAGAGTATGTTATGAGTTCTTCAGTGTCCCCTTGGACTAGCAGTGCAGACAGACAAGAACTGCTTACTTATTAAGTTCCACCTTTTTCCCACGTCACTGATAAGAACCATCTTTGAATAAAATCTAAAATATAGGGCAGATGCTATTTATTCCTTCATCTATCCACTGAGCAGCCAGAGTCAGAGCTATGGGCCCATCAGAATGTGGAAGTGGGAAAAATGGAACAGTCACAACAGCAATTAAGTGCATGTACAATTATAAATGTCTAAAACATAAGACTAGTTTTGCTTTTTTATCCTCCCCAGACACTTCAGAGTAAAAGTACCTGACTCTGTAACAACTATGTTTAAATGTAGTAGTGCATCCCCAGCTACACAGAAAAACTATTTATTTACATTGGCAAGAGACTGAAAGATGAAGCCAACACTCAAGCATTTGTTTCAAGTATTTGCCTAAAGCCTGCTATTTAGGAAATAGAAACATTTAAATTCAGGTGCATACCAGACAGTTCAAACAAACAATAGTCCAAGCTTTTGTTGCAGCCAATAGCATTTCCAGGGGTGTCTAGAGAGTTGTAAGAAAATATTGAATGCAGCTCCCCAAGACTGGGGCTGAGCCACTGCTGCTGGGGAGAGATGGAGGCGGGACAGAGAGGAGTTGTGCGGGAGTTGTGCTTTCTCCTTGAAGAAGTGGTAAGGGTGGGTGGGGCTGCCCACCCCAGCATAGCCACTGTCCCCCCTGCCCTGACCCTTCTCGGCAGATATCAGTCTGTCATTTCAGCATACGGGAAAAATCAGAGTCTGAGGCATGGCTGTGCCACCGCCACAGAGCCTAAGCAAGCACCTGCCTCACTTGAGCCGACAGCACAAATATTACATCAGGCCACATCCGTATCCATACAAATTTTGCATTTGTAGAATTCTATAAACCAATGTAAAGCCACTGCTTACAAATCGGAACCTTATATACCATGTCTATAATTATACTATTCCAACTATTTTTAAAAATAAAAAATAGATATAAAAAATTCCACTTCTTTCCAGTTAGAAAACACAGTTCCAGTTAAAATAACATCATTCGTGTCAAATGCTACATTCTTGAACAGCTTTGTTTGCAATAGACATTTGAAATAAAGAAAGCGTGTATCACATATGTACCTTTAGATGATATGACTGATAGGCTGTATGCATGACAGGATAATCTGTTTTCATTAATGAATATTCATCATTAAAGAACAATTTTTTCCTGTTTTAATCTGTTTGCTTTACCTCCATTTGCAAGCATAAAGATGTAAACAAAGAAAAATTCAGTCTTCAGCTTTTGGGAAATGGCATAAACCTCCCAAGCTATGTATTGCATTCAGGAGGAGTTTTAACAGGGGAAAATATCATGCTAAGAAAAGTTCTAAGAATATCAGTGTTGCTAGTACTGTGAATATCATTGTGTGAATTAATTTGAATATCTATATATCATAAATACACTTCTGCTAGTTACCAATATTTTAAAAACCTGGCAAAAATATTCATGAAATTTTAAGCATAGGAAACAATATATTTATTAGTGTATTTCCTGATGAAACAAAGATTTTTGGTTTAGTTTTCACTAAAGAACGTGGCTTTGCCTCAAAAAAAATTCTCCCACCCAAAGAAAGGAAGTAATATGCTAAAAAACAGACATGGGATCAAAACTGACTGAAAATTTATTATCTCACACCTGGAGGAACTATTCCCTGTAGGTTATAAAAAGGCTGAACAGGAGAAGCAAGGTGAAGACATTTCTGGTACATTTTTTTGCATTGTACAAGCAAATCAAAAATGAGAGTACTAATTTGCAAATGCTTGCAAATAATACTGCTGTATAGTTTTAAATTATGTCTTTAAATGAAGCAATATGTATGAGTCAAAATGAATGATTTAGTTAATTATAAAACCAGATCTCACTGCTATGTCTGGAGCAGGGATTTATCATTATTTTCAGAGTTTCCTAACAGTTATCATTATTTCCAATGCAAAAGGATATATATTTCACTCATGGTCTTTCCCTCTAGCTGCAAATCAGGCTCTAGCCAAACTCAGCTGTATGTATGAACAAATAGGGGTAAATAAATTGCCAAACCATTTCAGGTTTTGAGCTGTTAGACTCTCTGCAGCCTTTACACTCCTGGAAACGTAACTGCAACTAACCTTTATAAACATGAGTCTTCCCTTTCACAGCTCATATATGCTGCTATTGTTTTATGTCAGCCTTTTCCAGCTGCCTCTCCATGGTGAGTAGCTGGTGTTATGCTTGCTGGAAATATTCTGGGAGACTGCCAATACCTTCATGCACTGTTAGAACAGGTTTTCTGACTGGTTATCACAGCTTCCCTGAAATAAGCTTTCCTGTTGGGTGAGCAGTAGAAATGCTACCCTTTTAAAAGTTGGGCAATTAATCATTATTTTGTCTTTTTTTATATTCAGGAGTGGATGTTGCTGTATCACACACTTAGCTACTGCAGGGTCTTCACTTAACATTTGTAGCGTTTATTCCTGAACAGACTGTGAGTTTGGAGAAGATCTAATTTAAAAAGACCATCTTTAGGTTGCCATTAAGACACATAAGCTGTTTTCCAGGCTAATCATTTGGGAGGTGGCCTATTCATTTATGCCGGAGGCAATTGGTGACATTCATCAGCTCAGGATGCCAGGGCTGGGCAGGTGGCAGCACTCCTGAAATGACAGCTGAGCATTAGCTGACTCGGGATCTGTGCAAAATGGCCAGGGTTAAGAGAAAGTGCAACTAGATTAAGGCAAAAGCATTTTAACTTCTGCTGAGATCCCTAGCTCCTCAAATCATTTGATCCTGCCATAATCTCTGCCTCCAACAAAACCAAAAGAAGGTTAAGCGACAACAGTTGCAAAGCAAAGCTTGAAAAGAGAAATCAGATAATATGAGGCAGCAACCACCAATGCCTCCATCCAAAAGGATGGATTAGGCATTTGTTTCTCTAAAATAGTAATCCTGGCTCCCAGTGCTCCTCATGAGAGCTCAAACGGAATATCAGCTCCATCCTGCAAGTGAGGCATGTGACGGACATATAGCATAGGCCCTTATGCACCTCTGGGGAGAGGTCACGAATGCAGATAGAAGCAGCCCCAGCTTATCTCTAGGGCAGGAGAAGACGGTTGCTGCTCCATAGGATGAGCTGAAGAAGACAGCCCTACCAGAATGTCACTCAGAACAAAGTGAAGACAATTCTTGTGTCTAAGAATGTATCGAGTCCAAAGTAGTGAAGAGATCTGATGGTGTCTCCAAAGCAAAGGACAGTGCTGTGGAGCCCTTCTCTTCCTTTTTGTTTATAGAACCTGTTCCCAATATAATGTGGCCGAAGTGCGTCACAGACTCAAACAACACAGCTTTCCTGAAGCTACAAATAATCCAGCGTAAAGCAATTCATAGCCAGCATTACCACATTCTGCTCCTGTTTTAGCATTTGTGACTGAAAATAGTTTTTCAGGGGAGTTGTTTTTGTTTTTTAATTAAAGCCATGCATAGCATATCATAGAAAACATACATTTCTCAGTCATTTAAAAAGCAACTCCATAGAATCACACAAAACAGAGCAGTTTACTTTTGTGAACATTGGCACTGATCCTCAGTCTTTAGTTTCATTGCTGGGAGAGAAACTCCCAGAGAGCCTAAGTTTCTGCCAACAGTAAGGCAGAAAAAATAGTTAACAGACTTGTAAATCGGGACTTTAAATATTAGCTACTGTGTGCAGATATAGTGCAGTTAAAGCTAGGTAGGTCACAGGCCACTCTCAAAAATGAATGGGCCATCGATTCACATGGTCCAACAGGCCTCCATGAAGAGGCCATGCGAACCTGAACTCCAGAGGGCAGATCCGGGGGTACCAGACTTCGCCAGCTCTCCTGGAACAGTCCCCACAAGTCTCAGCCTCCAATTTCAGCTGAGGATGGGCTATGCCTCAAGCCCAGTTTGTCAGCAGGTGCCCAGAGCTCTGTTTTTTCAAGCGCGAGCCAATCAAAGAGACTGGGGAGCAGAGTTGACTGTGGGACCAGCTGGTTTGTGTCAGTTAGCTTCCAAAAAGTGTGTGAAGGAGGGCTCAAGCCTTGACCTTGAGGTTGTTGATGAGGAATTGAGGAAACTGTTAGGAAAATATTTTCCAGCTAGCTGCCTGCTTTGCAAAGTAATTAACTCTTCCCTTAAATTTATAGACACAGTATGAATATGGGAAATAATAAAAATGCCTGTAGCTTTTAAAAGTTTTGAAATCTTCTGTATTTCAGACGGATAAGCATTTTCTAGTGAAGTGCAGGCATCCTTATAAGAATTGTCAATGAACCCACAAATGGCTTATGCTTCTTAGTTCTCTTTCAAAGGCCTCTAAAGATTGATGGGTGGAAAATGTGCAGCAAAATTCCTAGCTTCTGTTCCAGTGCATTAAATGTTCAGTTTGAATATATTTACATTGATATATTTGTCGCATTTTCTGGAAAGCACAGAAATGTGGTCAGCTATTAAACAGCTCTGGTGACGACCCTAACCCAGCTTTCACTTTTAGCAGTACTACTTTGTTGTTAGCCAACTAATTCAGCTCACGAGCACAGGGATGCTAGCCCTTCTCTTGCCTTCATGAAGGGCTTCACTGACCTGACTATCATGCACCTCTTCCAAACAACGCATTTACTTACACTCTCAATAGTATATAATGGTCACAGCACCAAATCCCTCATGTGTGTTTAAAATAGTATTTAGATGAGTTATTTATAAATTATCTTGTGCATGTTTGAAAGGTTCCAGAGGGTTTCAGGAAAGAGAATGTGAGTAGGTTGGAAATTAACATGCAAGTGATTTATCATTTATGTCTTTGAAAGAGTCTTAGGAATATAAAATGAGGTTTTTAAATCTCCTTTAAAGATCTTAAAGAAAAAAGAAAATTTAACACAAACAAGTTTAATTTAGAATAGAATTAGAATAATTTAAATGCTGATACAAAAAAGTGTTTTCAGTATTTTGAGGAGTGTGACTTAAAAAGGACAGATTTTTCCTATTTCTTAGAGTTTTATTGTGCAGATCTTTTGGGATATCAAATTTGAATGATTAGCATGGACACTGTTTATGAACAACTGCACATGTGAATAATAGGGTTGAAGAAAGCTGGCTATCTAAACATATTTACTCACATGTTAATGTTAGTGTAACTATACCTAAATTTAAAAGCTAAGTCAATATGAAAAAGTTACGAGGTTGGCCTCCAATAGGAAAAAAACATACACAGCCCTCCCCAAAACAAAATACCAAACATAGTCAGTCTTAGATTGGCTTTAACATTTTATTTAGAGAAGAAGAATATGTCTTATATAAATATAAGTGATGCCTGGGAAGGTAGAACTTCTAGGCTTAGGTGGAAAATAACCAAGCATCTGTTAATAAGCTAATGTTTACTTTAATATGTGTTAAAGAGTAATGCGTCCAGTAGAATTTGTCCATTTAGTTGCAAAATATGGCCACTGTATTTCATGTATTCCTTCTGTTGAATAACAGAAATGCAAAGCTGCAATAAATCCAAAAGATGCCAACAGTTCACAAAGCATTTTGTAACTTTTGGTGGAACCTATTAGGTGAGATTGCTGCAACTCTCCATTTTGCTGCTTTAAACTAAAAAGGACAGCCAGACTCTCATTGGTTTAATGTGCTTATAGCTTCAGGAAGACTGTCTTTAAAGTTGCTACCTTTTCAGCCGCATTATCATTCCAATCAAAAGCGTTCCCAGTGTTGAGAAGATTACTGTAGATTACCCTGTACATTCTTGCTTTTCCAGGTTTTGAATGCTATTTCTAAGGGGCCTACACAATGTAAGCATTGATTAACAATGTCTTTTTACCTACCACAGAGGCTAAGCAGGGATAAGACTAATCAAAAGGAGGAGTGGAGAACGCTAGACAAGCTGATACCTCATGTGCCAAACTAAATGTTAAGCATCAACTTCTGTCCAGATCTCCAGCAAACGGTGTTAAAAGTTTCTACTGAGATATAATGTAGTAAACTGTAAGAAAGTAAATACATAAACATTTACAGCTACCATGTAAATATCAAGAAGCAGCGCTGCTTTGATCTTTCATTATTATTTTTTTGGTGAGGAGAGAATGAGTAGCTTATTCTTGCTTGTTGAGATGGATGAAGTACTGGTACTGTATGTAAGCAGGGGAAATGGTGTTCCAAAATGCCATATTCTGTTCAGGTTTTGGTTGTCACCACTTACAGCTGAAGATCATCGGAGGCTTCTACATGCAAGGTATGGTTTTGAAATCCTTGATTTGAGTGTCAGGTCCAAGAAGCTGAATGAAGAAAGGAATAATCCTTGTTCCGCCTTTTTAACAAAGTGGGAAAATTCCTATGAAACTATGTTTCCAGGCTGTAAAGAACAAATGGGTTGTCCAGATAGTACTAAGCAAAGATTTATCCTAGACAAGCATTTAGTAAACCCACATCTTTAACATTGTCCAACTGGCTGGTTTATGTGGCATCCACCACAGCATGGTAGCTCCTGTGAAACCTGTTAGGAGATACTTTGCCTTCCTCAAACATCAAACAGTGAGCATTGATTGCATCCATACTGGGACCTGGTGCTCAAGACATGGCACTGCAATGTTGGCATCTGCAGATTTTAAGCTCTTTTTTGATCTGGCCCAAGACGGTGCCCTCATTAGGTCCGCAGGTAGCTAAAGCAATTTTTAGGCTTCATACTTTGTTATTAGATATCTTGAAATCCTTATGTTCTGTCCATCTCCTTCAGTATTAGATACAGGAGATTCTCAAATTATGTGAACCATGAAAAATAAGAGTCGTAAATTTTCCACATTACTTCAGTCAAATACATCAAATATAAAATATATTCTTCGTATTCCCACTCCATGTACCAATCAGCAAAGTATTTCTACAGTGCAATTCTAGTAGCAAGGACAAACTCATAATTACAAATGATCTCTAAACTTCTAATTTTTATCAATGACAAAAATGTTTACAAATTGGGCAAAATAATAATTCTTAACGCAGCCTGAACCAGTTTTCAACTTCTGTCATGACTGGGCCACTATTCTTCCAAAGCCTTGTTTGCTTTTGGTTGCTAGAATAGAATATATTTGTCAGTAAATAGGCAGATGGGTATCACTGATGAACTGATAATATCAGACCCCATAGCAGTTGACCTTTTCTAAAGGTGTCATGTAGCCATTAAACAGCCTGAGGAAAGTAACAAAATCACTGGTCTGTTGCAAGGTGCAACTCTGAGTGTGGATTCAACATCATTTACTACCATTTCTGAGTTGCTGGCTTTCAAATATAATGTGAACAACTGCAGACCATTTCTAGAAATGTGAGTATTCATTAACCACAATACAAAATCAATTTATTCTTTATGGTCAATGGCATCCAAATTAAATGTTAATTGATTGAGAAATGCTGTGCTTAATTATTTGACAAAGTTGGGTAAGACATCAAGTGAGGGAAAGACTTTATTAGCTGGGAATATATAGTGCCTGACTAAGATGATGCCTAGTGAGTAGATATTGAATGGGTTGCCAGAGGTCTCATCCAATGTTACAGTGACTAAAGACATTTGCAGACTTGTAGCAGACAGACATTTTTAAATGCTGCAGTTTATTCCCAAAATAAATCATCAAGGAGTCTTTTAATTGTAATAAGATTTGGAAACATTTGAATTTTTTTCTTTGTATTATTAGCAGTTGAGAATGGCTTTATTATTTCAAATGTATGAAAATGCTTCCCATGTTAAATGCTCTTGCTTATTTTGCATGTACTGCACATATCGGTCAATAAACATAAACTTCATTAGAAATATGCAGTGTTGCAGTAGACTCAATGTCACCCATGGTCTTATCAGTAATTTCTTGCATTTGCTGTTAAATACTTGATAAGGTACAGCTTGTAATCACTGTTTAAGAAATGAATTACAAGGATAAGAGAGCATTAGTTTTGGTCAACTGATGTTGGGTTGCAATGAGTTAACTGGGATCATTGTTTCTGGGTCTGTTCGTATCCCCAGACTTTTCACAGCCCTGGCAGAGGCTGACTCTGTAATAAGTCTCACATTACACGTGGATTAGATTTGTGGAAATCCTGTAACTCAATAGGTACCTGCCTATTCTCTCCTGGCGTCAGGCTGCCTGCACTACTTTGCTCTGTAGACATACCTGGCATTCCACCCGTGCCTCCTCTCTGGCTAAGTGGGCTGGAGCCTGCCTACCAAAACATTGGGGTATTGTTGGGAAGGGGAGACCCCCTTGACAGACGAGCGAAGTGTGAAGTTAGTCTTGCAATGCCTTATTACCTTCCTATGAAGTGTACACGCAGCTCTTTTAAACTTCCTTTATGCTGCAGTAATGTGGGAAATCAGATCTGCAGAAGCGTTTGGGAGTAGCAGGGGGTGGAGATGTGCTGTAGACAAGGACAAAGCCAGTCCGACCTCGAGCCTTTCCGGCTTTCCTCCAGCCGCCACCACCATGTTTGTTTACACTGACAGAGGAAGACAACAAAAACATATTTGGCAGTGCATCAAGGATGTGAAATGGCTTGATTTCTGGGAATTGTGCCAGGTATTATAAACCATTTTGTTTTAACACCCATTCTTCATTTCACTGCATACTATTTGTTAAGTAATTAGTGGGTAAATGAATTAGGATTATCAAAAAATTTGAATAAGATTAAAATACCCATTTACAGCGTTTAGGACTTTTAAAGTGAAACAGCTATCTCACTAATGAAAACTGAGTCATGTGATGTTTAAATAACAAAGGGAAATTTCTCAACTTGTCACTATCAGTTTATGGTTTCTATCCTGCAAATCTTAGTCTTGAAATCAATTCAGCTGAAGCTCACAATAAAGCTTATAGAAGCGTTATCAGATCAGCAGATCAGCCAACATACTAACTTTTCATTATTTTTTTATATATTTGGTGTAAATTTTTTTTTTTTTACATATTTCGTGGTGGGATTTTTTTTTTTAAATGTGTAGTGAAATTTGAGATCCATAACAACTCTTTCCTCCTCTTTCAGCAGTTCATCATCTCATCCCGGAAGATAAAGAAAAGACTCCTAGTGATTTCATGCAGATGTGCATGTGATTATAACAACCTACTAACAGCATTTAACATTAAATGTTAATAAAGCTCAAGGTTTATATTAGCATTAAAATGTCCCATTTTTTTAATGGAGAGGAGAAATTTGTGTAATGGATTACCATCACAGAATATATGATAGCAATTTGTGCACATAAATACCTGCTTCAGAGTTTTGGCAAATGTTTATACAGCCTAGTGACTTGAAGTTCATGGCTATGACTTCCGAGTTTAGTGAGATTTTACTTCAGTCATCTCAGAGGATGGTGGAAAGATGACTGGGGACATAGTTCTGTTTTCTAATGAACTACGAAGTACCTTAGCTAGTCATTCAAGAAGACTGCGGGCATGTCCTTCCCAAAAGCTGCAGTGTGGGCAAATTCCTGCCATCCAGCTAGACCCTTCTGCCTTGCCAAGTGGCAGTGACTTGCAGTGATTCTGCCTGAGCCATGTGCCTAAACAGCCTCCATGGGAGGCAATGACTCTGCAGGGAAAGGGCTTGCAAGGAATACTTGATAATGTAGGAATGTTTGAGTGTGTTGCCTCTGCAGGTTTTTACCACTGTCCTCTCAGTGCATTTCTTCCCTCGCATGTTTTTACAAAGGAATCTCCTTTTAAGTTCACAATGTCTAACAATATATATATACTTCTAACCCTTCTATCGTGTTGAAGAGCTTTTCTCTTACTATGGATGGCTTCAGATTGAGTTTTACCTATGAGATTTTGAAACATACTTTTTGAAATAATACCTGTAAATAGGAATTATTAGTAATACAAATGAATATTTTTCTCTTAATATAATTATGCCTCCTATTACCTGCTGGTCACTCAGCAAATAAAACTATGGCATGAAGTCAACAAGTTTCAAAGGAGAATAACTGTCAGTTCATTTTGTTTCTCTCTTTTAATTGGGCACACTCTCATGGAAACAGCAGGAGGTGGATTTTTTCCCCCCTGTTTCAGTTATATTAAAAATATTTCAGTTTTCACACTCCTTTTATTACAGTGTTTAACTTCCTTCTACTGTAATACATTTAGGGCTAGATAAAACATAGTTGTTGGTGAGCAATGCAATTAACAAAGCTGCATTTCTTACGGCTTTCTATCCTTTGTCCCACAAATCTTTTTACTTCTATCCTCAGACCACAGTAGCTCCTTTCCCCTCCCTAGTCCCTAGGATGCCTTCACTCACAGGTAGCAGCTCACGCTACAGCCAGTTCCCAAGCTGTGTGCGGGCTGATTAGCCGGCCAGCACTCCTGTGCCATTTGGCAAACAGCCTGCTGCCAAGAACATTGCGTAATATTTGTACCTCAGCAGGAGCACTGATTTGGATCTTTCCTCTACTTACTCTAGTTTTCATGAAATTTACAGAAACATAATTTTCCTTAAGTTTTCCACCACTACAGCCTTTTGAATTTGTTTGAATACGGCCAATAGCAAAAATAAGTATTAGGATAGGGCAACCAGCAGGTAAACCACACAGCTGCATAAACCACATTTCCAAGGAGAATCAGACTAAAAACCACATCTGAAATAAAGAAAGTCATGCAGTGGTCTCACTCTGAACATTTAACACGAGGGTGTCCAAAATTCCACTGGCTTCAAGGAGTTTTTCTTTCTCATTGGTTCAGTGGCACAATTTTTGTGCCAGTTTCCTGCCAAGCAAATTGCAGAGGCCTTGTACAACTGAAAGGGCTTGAGTCTGAGTCTCTGGTGACAAGCTTGCTGCAGCTCCCATCAGGGCTTTATAGCTTCCTAAAAAAAAAATAAATGCTGCCAATTGTAACAAATGTGAAGTGTCTCTTTGACACAAAACCACTGCCTATTAAAATGAGCCAAAAATATGACAGTTTCACAGAAGACTCTTTTTTATCAGCTGAACACTTCTCAGCACATCACTTGGGTCAAATTCAAATGTAAAATCATGGTACCTGAAGGAAACAAACTGTCAAGAGTCTTGTATAATACTCACTGAGTCCTCTTCTTCTAAACAAGGCTAGTACTTATGTAGTTTTCTTGATAGTAAAATGTAAAGAATTTTCTGAATTTTGACAATGGCAGATGAATGCAGGATGAAAAGTCCCTTTTTCCATTTCAATACTTCTGCTGAAATAGCTTTGTTACAGTTTATGAATTCCTTTAAATACAAAAAGTCTATGAACAGATTTTTGAATGAAATATTTTTTCAAGGTTGAATGCTAGCTCTAGCCCCACTCAAATAGGAGAAATTACTTCCCAGTGGTGTGCCAAATTACTTGTTAACTATTTCAGCAACAGGATATGGTGATTCTTTACACCAAGCTTGTTGTAGCCTTGACAGCTGCTTTCATGTCTCTAATTTCTGAAATCTGCATTATCAGATGCATTTTTCTGTCACTAAATTCAGTTCAAAAGCCAATAACTCACCTAAATGAGTACGGCTGAGTATGTTTTCCTAGCCTGTAGTTACAATTTCCATATCTCTAGTGTTTATTAAATGTTTGTGTAAACATAATTAAAAATAAATATACACATGTAATTAATTATGGCCTAGGTAACACTGGTGTGAGACTATTATTGGAACTAAGCAGGTAAATTAAAGTGACTCTGGATTCTGGGTTTTCCCAGAAATTCTACAAGAGAAAATAACTCCAGCCATGGATGTTGTAAATTCTGCACTTTTAATGGGTACTTCTGCAGAGATTGAACTAAAATGCATTGAGCCAGTAACAATGACCTTAAAGAGTCTTGTTTAGCAATGCTAGAGGTGACAAAATGTTTATAGATACCTACTTTTACTATCTTTTCTCTGATTACTTGGTTTTGTACCTTTACATTACCATGAATCTGTATGAGTGACTTGGAGACCTAGTTGTGCCAAGTCTAATAGGGACTGAAACTACAGTGCATTAGCTACAGGTCAGAAATCTCCACCCGAGTCTCATCCTGCATCTCCTTCACACTTTTAAAGCCCAACTCTACATTACAGCATTTCCAGCTTGACTTTCCGTGGGGAACTCTAGGGCCACGTTTTGGCAGCCTGGGTTGTCTTGCTTCTTTGAGGAAGTAAGAATCGGGGCAAATTACAGCTGATCACCACTCCTCCATTGTGAGCTGCTCTGCCACTCAGTCAATACTGTTATCAGGCAACTGGAGGAAGAATGAAAGAGGGAAATTCCTCTTACCCGTCCCCCCACCCCCCAACGTTTCCTGGGTTCCAGAATCCTTTCAATGAAGAGAGACTGACTTAAAATAAGATTTATACAAGTTATTCTTCAGCTTATGTTACAACGTGGTTTTATTCTCCTTTCTCGCACACCACATACAACAGACATTGTCAGATTCAACATTCGGACAAAAAGCAAGTGGTGCTTAGCACTTTTTATTTTACCCACAGTTTACATGGAAACTTTCCTCCTTTTTGAACTGAAAAATATGAAAACTTGTGAAGAAAGTGTCAGTGAATCAAGGCAAGAACAGTACTGTTTGGGTTAGCAGTAACTGTGAGGGTTAACAAAAATTTGCAGAGAAAGCCTTTCAGAGAACAGAGAGAAGCAGAAGCCTACTTGAAAGATCTGCAACACTGCCACAGTTGGGGTCTTTTCGTGCAAACATTGTCTCACTGAAACCGTAGACAGCTGTCCTTTCATGTGCCACCATATGTCTTTGACCCTCAGATCATGGTTAATCAGGCTAAATCTGCATGTTAAATTCAAGAGCAAAACACAACAGTAGTGAGTCTGGAGCAAACACCCTAGCACAACCCTTATTTCATTTAGCTTTTGTGGGAGGCAAGAAAGTATTCACACTGTCTAAACACCTGAGTTAGTTTATTAAGATGGAGGGAGTGGTAGTCAGCAGAAAGACAGCTGCTGTGAACCACCTTCTGCACTGGTATCTTTATTTTTAATGGTGAAGCACTGGGCCAGACTCAGAGACACAAGTGTGTGGGATCTTGACAGCCTTCAAACCTCCACCCGGTTTTTCCTTTAGCCTTCACTCCAGACTTCCTACAGGAGAATGAATATCCGTACAAAATGATGGCCAAATGGGCTTAATAGTGCAGGTAACTTCATAGATACCTAGCTGTATTATCTCATATAGATACTTCTGCAACTACTTATTCTAAGTCTTGATATTTATTGCTCTACAGAGAAGTGTTACCTCTTGAGACATCTTATGGAATCTGTACAGCAGCTTCATCTTTGTTACCAAGTCAGCACTTTCCATTTCCGCATTTCTTCAGACAGAAGGTACTGTTTCCTGTAGCTTCTATTTTCTGAAATGGACATGGCATAACACTCTATTACTGATGAATATTTTATTCATAAAATGGAGCTAAAAATGTATTTGTGCCACTCTAGGGCCAAAGAAGTATCTCCATTTATGATTTTATTGCATTGCTGTAACATCTGGAGGACCTACGTGAGATTAAAACTTCACTGTTGGCATAGTACACTGAGGTTGTCAGAGTTATTTTCTTCCCCATGTGCATTAAAAAGATAACCAGGGGAACAGAACTACAAAAAGGATCTTTGTGGTATTCATGGGAAAAACTTTAATCATAAATATATATAAATAGATAGACAGACAGACAGGTGTTCACAACTCCACTCTGATTTTCAGCAATGATTTAGAAAAGAATGGGGAATAGCATGAACAAACCACGAAAAATGGGGGGTGCAGGGGAAGCATAAAAGGGATCATGTTTTAGCTTGTTCAAAATTTTATTAGTTTATTACATTATAAACTATTTGCCCTACACATACTTCATATAATCTCTTATTTAATGTTTTGTGACAGCTTTAATACAACAAAATTAGACATGCTGCTGCAGTAGTCCTGACAGCTACCTGGTTTCCATGCATTAACACCATTGGCTTCTTGCCCAATACAAATAAACTTGAAAGGCTAGAGAGCACATCCAGTGAAATCAAGAAGCCCAAACCTAGAAGTTAGAGCTCAGCATTGCAGAATAAAATATCATTGCAGGGGAAACCTTTGATGGTATCATTAACTGAAGAATAAAGAACAAATTAAAAAAAATCTTGAGTCAAAGGCACTTAAATTCTATCTGCACAGAGAGGACTGTCATCAAAATGTTAGACTACAGGTAGAACTTGTATTGTTTATTGTGTTATGGAATCATATTTGCACATCATACTTTCAAAATTCCTTCCCACATCAAGATTCAATTAAAATATGTCATGGTTTACATTGTGAGTATTCAAAAACCTCAAAAGACTACTGATAACTACCTTTTAATGCCCTTTTATTCTTAATCTAATATTGTGTGTGCTTATATGCATATACAAATTCTGAGCTATGACAGAGGGAGAGCCAAATATTCCATAGCAAATTATATTTGACCATTGCATAAATATATATGAAACTAACATCTCTTAACTTACAGTCACACCCTGAAACTATCAGCTTCATATTTTTAAATAATAGTAATTGTTATAAATATTTTGTTTCTACTTTAAGTTGGATCTATTCCAGCCATTTTGAGTGTTTTGATTTATCTATTTTATCAGTGACCTAATGGTCTTTTGGGCTTTTCCCTGTCTGATCAAAATATGAAGGGTACTGAAAATCACATAGAAATCATAACACCATGAGGAATATAACCTTACCTGGGATACAAACAGAGGACTAAATTACCAGTAAAAGGGAAAAAAAGCCCCTTGTAGATGGACTTGACTTTAGCAGCCATTGGTTTAATAGAAGAGAATTGTTGCTGTGATTTAAATGATTGCATTAGTGCTGCCATGGTAGAGACAGAGATTGGTTTTCATTGTATTTAGAGAAGTCCCCTGCAATAAGGGCTCGCCTATGACTGAGATGCCATGAATGAAGACCTGGATGCTGTTCTTATTCAAGGCACAGAGACGATCTAAGTGTGTTGCCTACATCTTTCTCTCCACCTTCATATTCCAGCATGAGAAGAAGTACATGCAGTCTTCAAGTCTTACTGCGTCCTTGAGTGGAGGTTGGACGTCTCAGCACTGTAGCTGCGCAGGCCAAGCAGGAAAGGTATTTCTAGAGCTTTGCTTGTTTTCAGAGGTTGACGTCTTTGCTCAGATCTGAGTACTGTACATTCATAACTGAGTCCTTGCCTCTGGAAATGAGATAAGGTATTGAAAAGTTTTGCTAGTAAAAATTTAGGACTGATTTGATTAGTGTTTTGCAGTGACAATGTGAGTGTATATAGAAAAAAAGAGTTATTAGAAGCTGGAAGACCTTCACTGGTTAGAAAAAAATAAAAAGAAGAAAGTAAAAATTATTGTTCAGCTACATGTGGGAATGCCTCCCCTTTTTTCTTCTCTGTAAATTAGTGGGTATGAAGAATGCATATTCCGGTAGATAACATGTTTGCCTGTTGTACCTTTCCTGAAAGAATGGAAGGTCTGGCACTAATTGAAAAGCTATGGATCCTGATGGCATGGAACCTCTCTTTAACCTGTTTCCTGACTCTGTGGAAAGGGCATGGGGTGCCAATATTGCTAATAGTTCTGAAATTGTTGTCTGTAACATCAACTCATTACCTCTCTCATTTCTCTCTCTTTATGGAAGTTTGGATTACCTCCACAAGGCTTTTACAGAACAGCAGGAAAAAAAAAAAACCCAAACAGGTGGTATTGGCACTGGGACAAATTGCCTACCCCTTCATAAAGTTTCTCATTTGTTCTGATGAAATTATGATGAGGGGGACTGATCTGAGGTTGAGACATAAAAACCTCCAGGAACAGAGGATCTCATAAGCTCTATCATTTTCTCATCAGGTGCAGAGTATGTTTATTCATCTTGCCTTCCCTAATATAAACATATAACCTTAGCTATTGAAATGATAAAACTATAAAATATGTTACCTTACCCCTTCTCCAAACAAAGCAATTCTCGATGTATTTCACTCCCTCGGGTGTTCACATGAGTGAACAAAACAAATGTGGCAGATGTTATTCACATTCCTAATTGCACAACTGGAAGATGATCTCATCCTATAACAATGCATACAGAGGACTCTAGAAGAATCTGAAGAAAAAAGAAGTCCTCACCAACTAATACTGCACCAGTTGGGAATTTTTTGATCCCCAAAGCAAGTTGCAGTGGCATCTGGAAGGAAATCTCTCCACTAAAGAATTTTAGGCTACATCATTCTCTGTTCTTTTCTTTCCTAATGCTTAAAAAGTGCAAAGAGATTCCATTTAGCCAGGAATTATTACTATCCACCGTTTTGAAAATTCCTTGCTACTTGAGTAAGAGTTTCATATATGGCTTGTATTCTATATCAATATCATATTGCCTTAATGTATCATGTTAAAATGAGATTCTGCTTCCTCAGCTGCTTAAGTGCTTTACTTTTTTTATTCTAGTAGTTTATATAGTATGTTTTACCTTACATCGGCATATCTGGGTGAGTTCCTTGGTTTATTACAGAGCAGGTTGGACTATAAGTTCTAGTGGCTCATCTGGGCTTTAAAATATATGTATTTTATAGAGGCATGAATAAAGATTTTTCATTTGGTTGAATAAATCTCAGAAAGACTCCAAATTAAGAAAGAACATAAGAGCTCAAATCCCATTTAATTCAGGAAAACTCAAGCACTTTTCTAAAAGGAATACAGCAAATTCTATTATGTGCTTAAACCTAAGCATGATATTAACTGCTTAGAACAATCTATTGGCTGCTTCAATTTTTTAAAGGGATGTAGCAATTTTTTTCAGAGAGGAAACGTAATTATTACATAGAATTGTTATTTATGGAAATAACAGAAATGCAGGAAGTCAGCAAAAATGGTGAGAGATCATTGTTTGCAGAGGAGAGGATTACCAGGCCAGTTAGAGAAAATGGACTTTCATTCCATGGAAATGCTCTTTCCATGCAAAATATTATCAGTTATGGGTTTATATCCCACTGATCTCCCACAAGCTGAGATTTTTATCAGTCAAGGTGTCTCAGGACAGTCTCAATTGAGCATCCTCCATCCTCTACCATTACAATCATGCTAGGATGCACATCTTTCTTACTGTTCTGCATTATCACCTGTGTACATGGCCTTTTACCGTACTAAACTGAATTTATGAGGAACAGTTTTGCAGTCCATGGAAAAAGGGCAACCTACCAAGCATTTTCTATGGGGAAAATGTGTGCTTGTGGACAGTTATCAGAAAATAATTGATGTGCTGCAAGTTAAAAACACACAGTTTTGTGCCCATGTTCTGCCTTTTCAGTCAGACACAAAATGTTCTTTTCTCTCTACAGTAAATTGGCCATGAGTCCACCTTTGCTTTTATTTTCTCTAAAGTACTATTATTTGTACTGTGGCAGCAGCTAGGAACTCTTGTCATGGCTCAGAACTTCATTATGATTGTAATCTCATTGAGATAGAAACAGTGCAAACATGCAAACCCATTCTTTTTGCGTGTGTCCCATTTGCCAGCCTGCCCTGTCGGTTACACAAACACGAAACCCTGCCCCAAGCCCCATACAAAGTCCTTCAGCAGCATCTCATGAGTTTTTTTCCAACCTCTACTCACTTGTAGACCTCTACATGTGAGGTAAAACTTTAAGATTGTTTTAAACTATTCTCCATCTGACTTATTTTACAGCGAATGTGTAACTAAAGTATACATATGCATATATGTATGTATATATACAGATGCATATAATACATACAGATATATAAATACATACATATACATATATATATATGGACTATATACATATATGAATACATATGTATGTATGGTGTCAGTAAATGACCTTAAAGGATCAATTCAGTCACTTAACATGTTTCTAATCCCACTTGTAATGCTTATCATGTAACTTCTGGTCCATAAGGGTGCTGCTCCACAAGGGTGTACTCTCCTCTGCATCCTGTGCCAGGTACCCCACTTTCTGCAGACATCTCAGATGCCCTAAATAATTGAATGGCCCTGGCTTCTGTGCTTCTGCTGCTGACTCCCACCCTAAATG
>NW_009260600.1:3434905-3435719 GCF_000687185.1 Egretta garzetta
CTTTCCCTTCCATCTATCGACTATCTGCTTCCCTTCCCTATACTGCTGGCCACCAATTAGCCCTCTTCACATGTGACTGCATAGCTCACTCAGGCTGAAGATCCCAATGTCACACACTTCTGGCTGGGCCAAGAATCACACCAGTTACTAACTAATGTAACCACAACAGAATGTACAACTGTGAGGTAAGGATCAAAAAGATGTGCTTAATAGAAACTGTTTTTAAAAATTTTATTTCAAAAAGTTTTATAAATGAGGGTGGCCATGAGAAAAAAAGCTGTCCAAATGTGCATTAAACAGTATCCACTGCTCTCAGAGGCGACTACCACAGCAAGAGAGGATGCCCAAGTGGAGTTTCAAGAAGAGATCTGACCTGGCTATATACCATGTGCCTGTGTAGGCTAGAGAATATCTTAGGCCATATGCCAAGGAGTTGTAGATGCAGGATTGTCCAAAGGTAAAACTGGTAGTGAGGACTGTAAATTGGAAGGGTTCTGAAATCTGCAGAAACAGACACTGTAATTTTGTCTTGCAGGCTAAATTTTTCCAGTATAAAATATTCTCAAGATATCAATTCGTCAAGAGTAAGAGGAATTGAATTTAGGCACCAACTAAAAGGTGCTGACTTAGAATGCAAATTTTACATCCTACTTAAACATGTGTGATTTATACGCTATCTATACTGTATCTGTGTAAATGTATAAAGAACATTTGTATGTATACTCACATATAAATTTTATTAGACCATAAGTGTCCTGAAAGTATTTTTACTCATGGTCTATAGGTATTGCTAGCCTAAAACAGACCTGTGTTT
>NW_009260600.1:3435746-3438029 GCF_000687185.1 Egretta garzetta
GAGTATAAGACTCACAGCAAGGAACCCTTCTTCTTGTAACATTCCGACCAGCATTATTCCTACCTTTGGCATTATGTTAGAGAGGACATTACACACAATGACACAGCTTGAACTATGACATTTTTCAGTCTCCTACTTTTCTTCCCTCCCCATTCCTATTATAAATAATTTGAGATTGACTTTGAGCAAAGAAAATAATTTAAACAAGCAATTTTAATCCTTCTCTCTTTTTTTTTTTTGTTTCAAAATCTACACATTATTGTGGGGAAAAAAACCCCAACAAAACCCCCCAACAAAAGCAAACCAGCGTGTAAAAGGAATATTCATAAAATCAACACAAAAATTAGTGATCCTGAGAGGTTGTTTGGCCGTTCCTCTATACCAGCCTCTAATGTCTAACCTGAATTTTCTCTGTGATCCCCAAAACTGGTGTATGTTTTCTCATGTTCTATTCTTCCCATAGCTGTTTTATATTAGCTGACTGACATAATTATTTACAGTACAGATACCTCTCAGGCTGCTAGATTATAAATCCCAGTGACTATTTTAAATGAAAAAGTGCCCCGATGCTTGGCTTCCTTGAACTGTCCCTTATTGTCATGCTGTCCAGAGCATGGAGTATGACGAAAAAGAAAATAAATCAGTTTTGTTACTAAACCTTTGCGTCCTAATTAAGCATTTCTTACTGAACATCCATCTTTTGCCTCACTCCTGGTTGGTAGGTGTTTTAAGAGTTTTACATCAAGAGAAACCCAGGCTGCACTGCCAGGTGCCAGGACAAGGCCATTGTTGCAGTGATTGCTCCTGTAGCTCATGGGCCCCTTCCTCTGCCTGGCAGATGGTTCTGTCATAAGGTGACAAGGGTGAATTTTGGAAAACTTTTTTTCCAACCTATACTGTTTTCTGAGGGCAAAAGACTAAAACAATGGTGAGGTTCTTGTCACTTTAACTGAACTTCATCCTCCTTATAAAAGTCCCACATTTCTGAGAGATAATTTAAATATAAAATTCTGATGTTAGCTTGTCCTTGGCCCATATGCCTAGAACAAGCTTGTGAAAAGGCCAGTTTACAAGTATAAAAATCCAAAATAAAAGTATTAACTAAGACATTGCAGTCCTGTGGTCATGGGAAATGTTTATATAGAGTGGTCAAAGGGAGGAATGTATTTATATTCCCCCAGCTCAGAAAACAATAGGCAACCTGGTATTCTGTTCTCCTTGAGTGTGCTAGTAACAGTAGATTCTGGGTGACCCAAAACTCAAGCTATATAGAAAGTTTGTGGTCAAATATGATACACTATGTGATATTATACAGAGCTAGACCATCTGGGGTGATCATCTTGCAATAAGTCTATGTTGTTTTGATAAAAATGCATACTGTATGGAGTAGAGATGACCAAATTATATTCAAACAATCTACCTGAGGCACAAATCTTACTGCAGACAATAAAAGATTTTGTGATGAAATAATTTATTTGTCTCAGAGAAAGTGATTGCATTATAGACTCTTGGCATAACAGAGAAGGAAAGAGAAGCAGGGCAGGGAATAGAAGAGCTGTCGAAAGACATGGGCCCGTTGGAGTGGGTCCAGAGGAGGGCCACAAAGATGATCTGACAACTGGAACACCTCTCCTATAAGGACAGGTTGAGAAAGTTGGGGTTGTTCAGCCTGCAGAAGAGAAGGCTCCTGGAAGACCTTGTTGTAGCATTTCAATACGTAACGGGGCTCATAAGAAAGTTGGGGACAAACATTTTAGCTGGGCCTTTTGCAATAGGACAAAGGCTAATGATTCTAAACAAAAAGATGATTGATTCAGACTAGATATAAGGAAGAAGTTTTTTTCAATGAGGGTGGTGAAACGCTGGGACAGGCTGCCCAGAGAGGTGGTAGAAGCCCCGTCCCTGGAAACATGATCCAGTTGAAGATGTCCCTCCTCACTGCAGAGGGTTTGGACTGGATGACCTTTAAAGGTCTTTTCCAACCCAAAGTACTCCATGATTCTATTCTATGGTTCTGTGGTTTAGAGCCACTGTCCCTATATCCTTGTACAATAGCAGCTTAATTACAAGCAGAAATGACTGGTCTTGTGGTGCTGCCTCCAACTGGACTCTGCCCCGCCAATCAGAACCCTCTGAGCCCTGTTGTTCAGCCAGTTCCTAATCCACCTCACTGTCCACTCATCCACCCATACTTCTTGAGCTTCCCTATGAGGATGTTGTGGGAGACAGTGTCAAAAGCCTTGCTGAAGTCAAGGTAGACAACATCCACCACTCTCCCCTCGT
>NW_009260600.1:3438301-3480756 GCF_000687185.1 Egretta garzetta
GGGGAGCCTGAGGGCCAGCCTTGGCAGTGAAGACTGAAGCAAAGAAGACATTCAGTAGCTCTGCCTTCTCTGTATCTTTTGTCACCAGGGCACCCATTTCGTTCAGCAGCAGTCCCACATTACCCCTGGTCTTACGTTTGCTGCTGACGTACTTGAAGAAGCCCTTCTTGTTATCCTTGATGTCCTTTGCCAAATTGAGTTCCAGGTGAACCTTGGCCTTTCTAGTTGCTTCCCTACATGCTCTGGCAGCATTCCTGTATGCCTCCCAAGTGGTCTGACCCTCTTCCCACATTCCATGGAGCTTACTCTTTTCTTTGAGTTTCACTAGAAGCTCCTTGTTCATCCATGCAGGCCTTTTGCCTCATTTACTTGATTTCCTACTCACAGGGATGCACCGATCCTGAGCATGGAGGAAGAGCTGCTTAAATAGCAGCCGGCTCTCTTGGACTCCCCTACCTTCAAGAGCCATAGCCCATGGAATTCTTCCAAGTAGGTGCTTGAAGAGGCCAAAGTTAGCTCTCCTGAAGTCCAATGTGGCAGTCCTACTTGTTGTTCTGCTTCCCCCTCTCAGAATCCGGAACTCCACCATCTTGTGGTCACTGCAGCCAAGCCTGCCCCCTACCTTCACATGGACATGGAACTGTTGGAGCGGGTCCAGAGGAGGGCTACAAAAATGATCCGGAGGCTGGAGCACCTCTCCTATGAGGACAGGCTGAGAGAGTTGGGCTTGTTCAGCCTGGAGAAGAGAAGGCTGCGGGGAGACCTTACTGTGGCCTTTCAGTACTTAAAGGAGGCCTATAGGCAAGATGGGGAAAATCTTTTTAGTAGGACCAGCTGTGACAGGACAAGGGGTAATGGTTTTAAACTGAAGCAGGGTAGGTTTAGACTAGATATAAGGAAGAAATTCCTTACAATGAGGGTAATGAAACACTGGAATGGGTTGCCCAGAGAGGTAGTGGAGGCCCCATCCCTGGAAACGTTCAAGACCAGGTTGCTCTGAGCAACTTTATGTAGTTAATGGTGTCCCTGCTCACTGCAGTGGGGTTGGATTAGGTGACCTCTAGGGGTGTCTTCCAACCCAAAACATTCTATGACTCTATGGTTCTATGATAACAACGCATAGACATTCACCACCCAGTTCTCACGTCCGGGCTTTCACCAAGTTCCCATTCTTTGCAGTGACAGTACCTGGCACATCCCATTCCTTTCTTCTACTGCTGCGAGATGCTGTGTACAAGCCACAAGGATCCTGATCTAGTTAGCAGTGTCTCTGCTCACTGCCAGGAGGATTGGACTAGATGACCTCTAGGGGTCCCTTCCAACCCAAAACATTCTATGATTCTATGATTCTGTGATTCTGTGATCCACGCTGTAACCCAACCAGGGTCCCTACCAGGGCAAACCAGAACTAGGGAAACAGAACTGCAAACCGCAACTTTTAGAGTGTAACTGCCTCAAAGTCTAGACGTAGCCCAGCCAAAATTTATAGAGTGATCAGGGCTATGCAAGCAGTGTCTTTCTGCATTAACTGAACATAATTTCCATTCAGGTAGTACTAAATAGAATTTTTTTTTTCCTTTATTTTTATTAATTCAATACCTAAATCTGAAGCTTTGAAATATGTGTGGTTTTAATATTTATTTGGCACAAAATGAAAAGTTTTATTTACTTTATTTTCCCTCCTTCTGTTTGTCAACAGACATACAGAAGTACATGGGGCTGGATGGGGTCCACTCAAGGGTACTGAGTGAGCTGACAGAGGTGCTCACCAAGCCACTTGCCATCATCTGTCAGCAGTCCTGGATGACTGGGGAAGTTCCACTTGGCTGGAGGTTGACAAACATGATGCCCATTTACAAGAATGGCCTGAGGGAAGATCCAAGGAACTGCAGGGCTGTCAGTCTGACCTTGGTGCTGAGGAAGCTCATGGAGCAGATCATCTCAAGTGCCATCAGACAGCACTTCCAGGACAACCAGAAGATCAGGCTCAGCATGGGTTTATGAAAGGCAGGTCCTGCTTGACCAACCTTATCTCCATTTACGACCAGGTGACCCACTCAGTGAATGAGGGAAAGGCTGTGGATGTAGTGTATACCTGGACTTTAGTAAAGCCTTTGATGCCATTTCCCACAGCATTCTGCTTGAGAAACTGGCTGCCCATGGCCTGGACAGGCGTACTCTTTGCTGGGTAAAAAACTGGCTGGCTGGCCAGGCCCAGAGGGTGGTGGTGAATGGAGTTAAATCCAGTTGGAGACCAGTCACAATTGGTGTTCCCCAGGGCTCGGTATTGGGGCCAGTTCTGTTTAACATTTTCATCAACGATGTGGACAAGGGGATTGGGTGTACCCTCAGCAAGTTTGCAGATGACACTAAGCTGCTAATCAAAATGAAAACCAGCAACGCTTTGTTTTGAAAATCTTGAAGCAAAATTCTTTCAATGCTTAGGGAATCTCTCTCTTTGTTCTTCCTGCCCATCCATTTTTTTGAACAGAACTACACTTCAAGTTTATTAAGTCTGCTGAATAAGTAGTTATTCACATTTTCTTGTGATGACCGAAGAATATCGTCCTGCAAATGTGAAGTACCATAAACAACATTAGATGAATAAACTACACTCGGAGCTCTGTTCACTGCTAGAAGAAGATACTCCTTGTGTGAGGTACAGTGATCCTTCTACTCCAGAAAGAAGTGACTGAAATCCTTGGAGCCCCTGAAGGCTGCCTGGAGACAGTGGGATGCACCTGCTTTGTCCCAGATACCTGGGTATGCTAGGCATTCAAAATAGCCTGTGCACCGTAACTTGCAACTACACAGAGCTGATGTCTGAAGTCCTGAGTAAGCCAGTAACCTGGAGTATAAGTGTTTTTCAGGGAATGCCATTTAACTGCATGACTTCAGAAATGGGCCCAAGTTTGAGAAGATAAGCATGAGAGAGACAGGTCCAGGAAAAACACAGCATTTATAATGCATCATGAGTGTTTGTATATATGCAATCTAATGATGCCCCAATTTATATTCCAATGTAACTTCTTTTGCTTGCTCCATCAATTGTTCTAATAATCTAAAGTAAATGGTCAAGAATTAAAGGAAGACATTTATAGTCTCCTGTTTACAGTGGACCCTGTAAATTCAGCATTATCTCCATATTTTTCTAAAATGTTTATGTGCAAATGATTTTCACTCCAATATCTTCATCATGCATGAATAAAAATATATGCTTAGCTATCAAAAGATAATTAGGTGAGACATGTATGTTTTGTCATAATTAATATTCTGTCAATAGGCTAGATAAGAAAGCTCCAAGGGTTAATGCTTTCCTGCACTGTATCTAACATTGCCAGTGAATTTCTCTAGCTCACTCCATTAATCCAGTCAGCACAATGGATCAGGTTAGAGATGTGTCTCAATAAATCACTCTCAAGTGCTGGGGGTAGGAGTACCTAATTAATCAGCACTGTCATTATGTTTGACTTGTAGCTGCCTTACTGTGTATGGGATGAGGATTCAGTGTATTTAACCTGCACACACTCTTAAACAGATCTCCAGTAGTGATGTAAATTTTAACCCTTTAATGGAAGAAGACAGCCCATGTTTCTATAGGTGACAGATGAAAAGTTTCTTACCAATAAACTAATCCACAGGTCATTTATTCTTCCCCCCTCCCCAGGGGCCATTAACATCCTACAGCATTTTATCTCCTCTAACACCAAACTTCTGAAGTTAAATGCACCTCTAGAGTTCACTGCGGTCCCCACCTGTACCTGTTATCTTTCCTTCTCCCACTTCTCCACCCATCCCCTCTCCTCTCATTCACGCTGCCCCACATTCTCAGGCCACGGCTCCACAGAGGAGGACTCCCAGCCCATGTACTCTCACTCTGGCTAGAATCCTCTGTCCTTACTTTAAAAAGACTTGTTGCACCAGTTGCACTAGTAGCTGCCAGTCTCTTTCTCCCCACGCTCCCTCCTGAGCTTCTTCACTCCACAGGCACACCTGGAAGCTAAACACACCTTTGCTGGCTCGCTCTTTTCACTCTCCTCCAGCTCTAACACAGATTATTTTACTTTACTTCTTCAACTTTTGAACTGTAGTTTAGAGTTATCTTCCCAACTGAAAACAATTCTATATTCCCTATCAAAATAATTGCTCGGCCATGACTCTTTGCCTTGTGACTATTTTGATCTTGACCTCTGCTTTGGTTCAGTATTCAATGAATTTGCACTGATTGGTTTTGCATTATTTTAAGGTCCAAGGTGGCAGCTGCCTAACTTGCCAAAGTGGCAAGGTGATCTCTAGAGATACCAGTTCAGCCTGTCCAGAATAAACATTAACAGTGATGTGGTGCTGAGCTGGATTCCTGTCCATTTGATTTCTGCTCACAGGGCCAGGAGAGAGCGTAAGGAAGACGGCAGAGCAAAAGCTGTTTCTGCTGATGGCAGGGCTGGCCCCTGGAAGCCTGCAGGAGAAAGATGCTGTGAATACAATTAGCTTGGTAATGAGGAAACTGAGAACACGGTCCCTCAAGTATAAACTGAAGTCTAAGGCATAAAGGGATGTAATAAAAAAGCTCCGACTTGTATCAGCACCTCCAACCTCATCTAAAAGTGCACTGAGCCAGTCACAAGCAGGTCCATAAATTTACCTCTGCTTGCCCACATAGACAGTATCTTGGTTAATTTAACTCTGGTTTAAGGAGACAATTCTTGTGGACTTCAGAGGGAACTTCATGTGTTCAGACCAGACAATATTTATCCTTTGTCTATGGCATAAAGCAAAATAGTATCCACTTTGAAAACACCTACACTAACAATGATATTTTTAAAGGTTTTTTTTTTTATATGTGGCTACAGTGCTACCTACTTCTGATGTGATGATGAACTGAATTAGCTATATGTTGTACTAACTCAGTGCTTATAATTTTGTGGCTGTCCAGATGGAAACACCTATATGACAAAAATTACAAAATATTCCAAAAATACAGACCTTAATTTTTCAAACTAGATATGACAAAATTATATGATGTGGCATTAGTATTTTTGTGTGCCAGTTTCACTCATCTTTGAGAAAAGACATGCCATCATTTCACCTTAAAGTGATATTGAACAATTATTCTTTAGCGTCTGTGGACAGTTCCTGCTAAAATCTGATCACCGAAGAGAAACCTAAGAGGGAATTAACAATCCTGTATTCTGAATTAGTTGCATAGGGAACAGTTAATGGTAGATGGAACAATGTGCTGCATGGTGAGGATGGTTCTGCCACTTTAGACAGGGCCTCCTGCTTATCCTGGAGATGCACAAAGTACACATTTTCTGGAAACAGACTGCATTTCTGCAATGGACAGTGGTATCGTATGAGGGCTTGTGTTCAGACTGCAGAACCGCCTCAGGTTTTGCATTTCCTGTTATGAATGTTTGACTTGTACAATCATAGTGATCTTTTAGTGTACACAGGAAATTACAAACATAAAGCAATATTGGCATATTATTAATCACTTGTTTAGAGCATTTATTTCATGCTGCAGCAGCTGCAGCCACCTTCCTACCGTGCTGCAACTCGTGCATCAGCAAGATGTGGGCTGCCCACCAGAGCCCAGGCCCCAGGCTCAGGCTCCATCTCCATCATCTCTTCCCTGGGTGCTGGCCACAGGGTCCCGGCGCTGAGTGCTGCCACAGATTGCACAGGCAGAGGGACAAACCCCAGGAGGAGCAGCAGGGCCATCGTTTCTGGGGGAGCTCACAGGCTCGGAGCAGTAGCTTAGGCTACTGACACTGATGATATTGATGACAATTAGTAGAGTGAGATTAGAATGGAGATGAGGAGAAGACTCATCTGTTACGCTATCCATCATCTGTGTGTTGCCCCAGGCAATGTGAGCAGGCTGCTGTTTTCAGTGGAGCTGCTGCTATTATGGACTAGCTTTAGCCTTCCTGTGGGCTGAAACAGCTTCAGTAACTTTTTTGCTAGTGGGGCTTGGAAAAAACAATTTTTTGCTTCCTCTGTTTCTCAGGGTAGGACTGAATGCATATGCAGGTACATCAGTAAGCCTATTTTTTGTGTGATATGTTTCATACAAAAGCCCATTTCATTTAAAGAGTTGGTGCTAAACTGTGGTAAATTGAAAGTGTTAATTAAAACAAAAAAAAAGTTTTAATTTCTAACCTCCTTCAAACAAAAAAATGATCAACAATTGAAAAACAAACTTACCTGTGGGCCTGCTTTAAAGACATCTCCTCCATAAAACAACACTTGATTTTATTTTATTTTTTCCAGTGAGTAGTTACAATAATTACTTAACATGTGATAGTTTTTTTTTAATCTGGTAGCCTGTAAAAATTTTCATTCTCTTGTCCTTCAGCTTTTTCTAATATCACCATGAGCCACCAGTTCCTATCTTAATGCCCATGTACATTTCTCCAGAAAAAAAAGTAATGTGAGTTTTTCATTGTAGATCAAGTTTATATATACACCACCTATTGTATGCATGCATGCATGTAATGCTGTGTACAGAGCTCATTCCACATATTTTTGAATCATTACGGGAGGACAATGTTAACTTTAGGTCTCCATAGGAGATCATCTCCCAGTATTATTTCCCCCTAACACCTAACATCCAGGACCAGAACCCAGGACTAACATTTTCTTTCAATTATTGCCCACCCTACAGACTTTGTTTATAGTTCGGACTCAAACCTTATTCATTGTTTTCAACTGCATTGTTCATGAGTTGAAATAATGTACACAGTTTGCCGAACTGAATCCTGCTAAGAAAGACTGATCAAGTTTTCCTGCACCTCAGTCTATACTCCCAATGATGATTCTCATTTCCCAGAATAAATTCCTAATCATCCTTTTTTCCTGATGACTTTGTATGCTTATCGTCCCTTCCTTGCTTCAGATGATCTGTTACTCATTTGTATCACCCAGGTGAGGTAATTTGGTTTCCATACATTCTCTTTACCTTTGCACCAACAAATACAAGCAAGTTATTGTGTATTTTAGGAAAAAATCCTCAATCGCTGTTTCAGGTCCCAATTTTCTTAGTCTGTACATGGGTCCAACACTAATCTAGAAATTAGTCTTAACTAGATCATCAGTTGGTATGTGACTGTAATATGGTTTATTCTTAAATATATTTGAATCACTAGACTGCAGAAGTTTTACAAATCTCATTTTCACAGACTGTGTAGGGCTTTCCAGTTTGTTAGTTAAAAGCGAGCTCGAGAGGTTATCTGCCATCACCTCCACTGTACAGTGTCGAGTATCACTGGAGAATTCACTTACTAATTCACTTAGATTAGATAGCATTTGAATTGTAGGTTTATCAGAGGGAGCGGGCCAGAACTGTGTTGTTTAGGGGCAAATACGCACAACTTGTACATAACTGATTGTCTGAAGATTGGTGTATACTAAGGGATCATTAGGTCTTCTAATAAAAGGTTAGCACCAGAAAAAGCACTTTCTGACAGGGCAAGGTAAGTTCCTCCCTCACAATACCGCAAATCTCAAGGAATCCCATTGGAATTAATTACTTCAGATTTACAAAACCGTTATATATATTCCTTTCCTAGTGCTAGATCCTACATCTATCCTAAATTCAGTTTTCTTCCCTTCTATTCATCTGCCACTTTGAGTCTAACTACCAAATTCAGGACAAGGGGCAATGGGCACAAACTGAAGCATAAGAGGATTCAGTTGTACCTGAGGAAGAACTTCTTGACTTTGAGGGTGACAGAGCACTGGAACAGGCTGCCTGGGGGGGCTGTGGAGTCTCCTTCTCTGGAGATATTCAAAGACTGCCTGGATGATGACCTGTGCAACCTGCTCTGGCTGAGCCTGCTTTAGCAGGAGGGTTGGACTGGATGATCTCCTGACGTCCCTTCCAATCCTCGCCATTCTGTGATTCTGTGAACTAAAGGAGAAAGAGAAAATTTGTGTAAAGTGTTCTATTACGTGTCTTATCACCACTGGAAAGGAAGGGAAAATTCATCCATTTGAGCTAAATACTCTACTGATTTTCAATACTGAAAAACTGATGCACAAAAAAATGAAAGCGGTTAGGCAATATGGAATGGAGTCAACATTTTTAGTACCATTGTAGTTGCATATTTCCTCTATATATTTTCTACATTTTATTTTAGACTTAATAATTACAAAAAGGTGACTAACAAGGTTTTGGGTTCTGGGACCATTTATCTCGTTAGTACCTTTTTGCGTATAGCAGTGTTATATGATTAAATGCTTGAGAAAAGTACTTAAACGGTTGTTTGCCATTTTGGTATCTTCTACCACTGGTTAAATGAAACAAAGTCAAACAATGCATAACTCTGTGAAACATTTCTAGAAGATTATTTAAAACATTTCTCATTATTTACTGTTGTAAAAGAGTATTTTCTTAACATGATTTCTATCCAAACTAAGAAATTCCAAAATGCCATGAAGGCAGACATCAGGATGACAAGTTGCCAAGTTACTTTGCAAAAAGTCTCATAAGGTCACAGAGATTGTTTAACCTGTAAGCTATTACACTGAGAAACAAGAGACAAGGTGTTACCTAGTTATCAAGCTTGAGGGTCCTGGTCCTGCCTACTCATTTAGTGTAAGGTAATTTATTCCATGTGCATAACAAATCTGGTATTTGAGCCATGATGTGGTCAGCCTAGAAGACACAACAGAATTCAACCTTAGGCTGGAGCTTTGTTATGTTGCAAAAGGCAATGTTATCATACGCAGCTATAAGGTGCTAGTCTAAAGACCAGAAAGATATACGAGCATTTTCTTTCTTGGGAAACTACAAATCACAATGGGAGAGTGGGTACAAGACTATTAAACTTCTGACATATAATACAAAGAAAAATTGCCAAACTTTGCTGAAAGCTCATAATTACTTCAGTTGCAGTTCTGGGCAACAAGAGGTACATCTGCATTAGTAGTTCACTAAATAGGAGGTTTGGTGTTTTTTCTTCTGGTCCCAACATTGGCTCTGTACTTGGTGTGAGGTATCTACCCGAGCTCTTCAAAGCAGTTTTCATCTGCTGGACCCAAAGTCAAAGTCACTCACACAGGATCCTCCTAGCATGCACTGCTTGGCATGCAGACACAGGTTTCTCCAGCAGCCACTTTTGTACCCATGAATATGTAAGGCCATTAGCTTCACTGCTCATAAAGGCGTTATGTGGATATTCGATCTTGCCACCAGAACACCAATCCTGGACCTTCATGTTGTGGGTACCTGTATGTTACAGGCTGGTATAGCACAATGTGATAGAGTTAGGTATTAAAGCGTCTCATCTCTCTCTCTCTCTCTCACACACCCCCCTTCTTTCTCTTTTTCTCTTTTTATCTTTTTTTCTCTTTCTCTTTCTTTCTTTCTTTCTTTCTTTCTTTCTTTCTTTCTTTCTTTCTTTTCTTTTTTCTTTTCTTCCTTTCTTTCCTTTCTTCCTTTTTTTTTTCTTTTCTTTCTTTCTTTCTACACCAAGAATTTTGTTGATATAACTGATGTACTGGAGTCCTAACTACACATAGGAAGCACACAATCATATTCTAACAAAAATCCTGTTTAGGTCATTGTAATATTACAGCTCAGCAATAAGAAAGGGAGTGAATGACTTACAGCCTTTTTTTTTTTTTTTACTCTTTACAGCTGTTCCACATATAAACAAGAACTTCAGTGCATAAACAGAGACTAAGCATAATAGAACGACAAATTAGATCCCTCAGAACTGATTATGTTTATATTTCTTATTCATTTTTATTAGTGTTGCATGTTGTATGTCTAATCCATACTGAAAGAACTATGTAAAGCATCTAAAAATACTGGCCTCAACCATTTATCTGGCAAAAATAGTTCAACATATAGAGCCCACAGAAAGTCTTAATTTGCTAATAATTCTCAGTGAAAAGGGGAGGAGTAGAGGAGAAGCAAGTCCAGGAATGACTTACTGAATTACAGCTGGAACAAAACTTGTTCCATATTCAAGCAGCTAGTTGCAGGGAAAACAGTACATTTCAGTCTTTAAACTTCGAAGTCTTGGTTTTCCAAATATGTATTTGTCCTGCACATGAGAGGCTTTATGAAGGAAATTGTTCTAAAAGCTGGAGGAGACGTTCAGACTGAACAGTAGTTTACTTATAATTTACAGACTTGTAGTACTTAATATATAATGCAATAATCTACGCTGTGCCATTTGTCATTTGGACTAGGCCACAGATTATAGCTTAGGGCAGTGCATCTGTGCACAGATCAGGCAGGAAATGGCCTAAAATCTTGAACAGCTGAGCGTGATGTCTCAGTGTAGTTGCAAAATTCAACCTCTGCTCCAGAGGTCAGCGCATGCTTCAGTCATGACAGCCCAAATTGTTAAGCATGTGACTAATATGCATACAGAACACAGGCTGCCTGATGGCTGCTGCAAGCTTGATGGCTGGTTAGCGGCTAGTCTTAATTTTATGTGACAATCCTATGTAGGAAGTGCCGGGTGGGTGACTAAATGGAGCATATTGATGTCCCACTGGGTGTAGCCCCTGTTGTTTTGACAAATTCTCCTTAGCATTTATCAATCAGGCCTACAATGGGGAGTGTGCTGAATATCTAATTCAGACATGCTAGTCAGGACTAATAGAGCAAGATAGCATGTTATTCAATTTGTACTTGTTAGCAATGTCCCACTGTCACCGGGCAATTTACCTTCACACTTCACAAATGAAAAGAGATATTTGCTGGGCTTCAAACACTTACATGAGTTACAAGCAAAATTTTAATTAGCATGTCATTACAGCAATAATTTATTGCTTCTTTCTAGTTGTCCTAGCATCCAGATTGCACTTTTCCTTTTTTTTCCTTTAAGGAGAGATGTGCTTTAATATTTATGGGACAGGTACTTAAAAACAAAAAAAAAAAACAACACCCTGCAGCAATTGAAAAACTGCATAATAAGATTCATATCAATATGCTTTATTTTACGAAGCCTAAAACAGATTTATATGTTTATCACTTAAAGGAACCTTTTGAGCTCTCCCCTTACCAAGTATTAATGGATTCAATAAGCAACATTATTTAAAAGTCTGTTTACTTTAATCAGCTTTAAACTATGATAGCATTTTGAAGTGCAATTTTCAGCTGTTGCCAAAGGAAGTATAAAGAGAGTGGGAGAAATAGAAGAAAGGAGACGTGTCTTCTAGAGAACAGTAAAGCAAAACGACATTTTTTTTATACCTAGGAAAACATTAGTAGTGAATTTTCAGCGGACAACCTCCATGTTATCAACCAAAGAAAGGCTAGTTTTGGTGAATAGTGGAGAGATTGATCCTTCAGTTGAAGTCAATGAAAAGACCTGAATGGACTAGGATTTGAAAGTGTTTGAGAGGCTCAGAACACCCTATATTGCCATTGAAGCTGAAAAGAAGCTGGACAGCACTTCACAGAGTTGGTTCCTGTGGCCTTTGGATGTTACTGTATTTATCTGTATGTATTGGTTCACATACTTGTTTTTCTATATTGCAAATCACAACAGAGCATAAAGATACCCAGTGCTTTAAAAGAACTAGAGGAGGAAATGCAAGCAACTTACATGAAGCAGAAGGGAGTTCAGTGATGCCTTAATTTCCCCCAGCCAACAAGCAGTGTAAATTACCCAGGGTGACTGCCATGCTGTGTTGCAGGATGCAGGGCAGCTCTTTGAAGGCCAGCTTGCTGCCTTTGTGACACAATACTCAGGAGATGCAAGCATGCTCTCATGAGCTATCTAGTAGCACGTTCTCTAATAAACTGATGAATAAGCAATTAAAAGAAATGTGAGCAAACAGATCACCTTGGGTGGTTTGTAGAGATGGCTACACATGATAAGACATGCTTTCAGATTCTCAGGGAAGCAAAATTAATTTGATTCCAGGAATATTTTTTCATCAGTGAGAATAGATGACAGAGGGAATTTTCTTACTACTTATTGGTTTTATACAAAAATTCCATGGAAATCAATATGAAAACAGAATATTGACTTGAAAAAGGACCTACAAGATCAGGCTCACTGTTTGATATGTAGAAACATCTTAGATGAAAGCTAGTGAATTGCAGAGTTTAAATACACCAGGAAATGTTTGTTTCTGCTGCTAAATGTTATGGTATTTCATTGCTTTCAACACTGTGGAAGAAAACTGTGATTTCACAGAGAGCCCATAAAATTTAAGGGAAACTTTTGCTTTGGGTAATTTTTGTCAGTAACAATTCTTTTCCCTTGTGACTGGTCCTTTCAGAATAACAGTATATTTTGGCCTCAGTTTTGGCCTCATTTAAATTGTTTCAAAGGCAAAATTGCCCTATGGAGTCTGACTTCAAAGCCATGTGGGAAACAGTCAAATTTGACCCACAGATACTACTCACGGGTTAAAATGCTCCTGCTTCAGGGTGACTAGTATGGTGGTGCAGAAGATCACAGAGATATCAAACTGTTGTCCGTGGCTGCTTGAGCAGGAGGTGATGCCTACCAGCACCAGCTGGAGTCCTGCAGCACCAACGAGGTGCCAGGAAAGACTTTGTAAAGCAGAGCAAATCTTGGCTATTTTATTTCCCCCCTGCCATATTCATTCTGCACTAGACCGAGAGGGGAACAGAGGCACACAGATCATGAAGTGGGGTATCAATATCATCAAGTGGGGGAAATCTGAAGGCCTCAAGGACCCACTAGAAAACTGTGTGACCATGGCGACAACCATAAAACAGGCTGGCAGTTGCCACCACCCTTTGATAACTCTTCCCTGACTGTAACTGGGAACACTATGCTGCTAGGATTTTCTCCCATCTCTTGGCATATCCAGCTTTCTGATGACCTTTCAGAAAGCAACTGCTATAAGCAACGTATATTCAGATCTGGTAAAAACTGCAGGTAACCTTGGTCACTTTTTCTCTGTTTTTTATTTCCCCCGAAAATTCTACTTAACTTACAAAAAAGGAAAAAGGTTTATACACTTATAATCTTATTTTCTCTTGTCTCTTCTGTCTCTATTCCCACTCCCAGTGTGTCCCTTGTCCATAGAGTGCTCTGCTTCTCTGGTTGTTCACATACCTCCCAAGGATTTACTGCTTTAGAAGTCTCACAGACACAACCCTTGCCAAGATGATATTTATTATTATTAGGTAGTAGTTTATATATTTTACAAGTCAGCATTTTTTTCTTTTCCACTCTTTTTTTTTGCCTTACCTCTCTTCTACAGATTTGAAGCTCTTTTAATATATTTTCTTATATTTTTGTAGGGGAACATGAAGCCCTAATTTAGGCATTTAATCATACAGATACGCTTAAACATATTCTCTTTTTCCTAACTATGCATTCAGTTTTCATCTCATCATCCTAAGTCTGCAACATTTGCACAATACAAATATGACTTGTTCTTCATTTTCTTGAAGACCTGTCATTTAAATCTACATACAGGTAGCTGTAAGCACCATTTTCCCTGATAGTAGTGCAAGGGAGGTAGATTTTCTTTACCTATGCTACCAAGCATCTGACAATTATTTCCAGTTCTGATACATAACTAGAGATCTTAATGAAGGAGAGTTACTTTCTTTTGAAAGAATCCTTCCACTAAAAGGAATACTAAGTGCTCTGTTTAAGGGAGAGTAACACAGCTGAGAGCCTAAATACACAAACTGCAGTACTCAGTTTCGATTCTAGTGTTGTGCATTTGGTGAGATCATATTCAGGGACATTCATCACAGAACAACCCACATCCATACTATTGAATCTCTTCCTCTGCAGAAAAACATAGCTTAAGCCTCACTGCCAGCTGGGGCTGGTGCCTGGACTATGCTACCTTCTGCTCCTCTGCGTTGTTTTGGAAAGGGCTAGATGCCAAACAAGGCCAGGGACTTCTCCAATGATTAAACAGTGTAAGACATCATTTTCTAGCACTTACAAAAATTTCTGGGACTGTTTAATTTACTGAAATAGCCAGTCCTTCTCTCCTGGACATTTTATACTGTTCTTGTCAGTGTTCAAAATCTAGAAGAAAACAGACCCAGGACATTTTGCTTTGCTGTGTAAGTCAAAATCAAAGATTTTGCTCAGGGTATGAAGAAGGTACAGGCTAGAAGGAAAGAAAGACTGAAATTCTATTGCCCATGCTATTCCTGAAGGTAAAGTCTGTCATTATGAGTCCCTTTCTTGACTTAATACTTCTGAGTATATGCAATGTTTTTTCTGTTGGATTCTATATTACATGAATAACACCCATCTTTATCCAGCATTTCTTAAGAACCTTGGTCTAATCCCTTTAATGTCATACTGCAATAGCCATATGAATGGTTATCTAGTTGCTTTAGAAGAAATTATATTTAGCTTGCTAAATAAATTAAATCCATATAAAAAAATTGGAAACATTGCACTTTTCATAAACCCTATTGTGTACATGATGTGATTAGAAAAGATCAGTGTAGATTTCGCCTCATCATCATCAGAGGTTCTTGTACTCTGCCTTAGATTTTCATCTGAATTAGCTACTATCCAAAGCAATCAAGCAAAGGACTCAGTGCTACTCATTGAGAACTTTCAGATTTGCTGTTTTTTTCAACTTCAGATGTGTATTACCAAGATAGCAGGTTATGGATGCCACCCAGGTACCTTGCGTTGTGTGCTGAAAAGCAGGAAATATGAGAAACCAAAGGTCAAAATACGTAACTACACAGCAGACTTTTGGGGATATTTTTCTGAGGTATGTTGATGACAATATTAAACAATCACTCATTTTTTTTATACATAACTTTTGTAGAAAACTTTCATTTCAAAATTAAAGACATTATTGTAGAATCAAATAACAAAACTCTGTGTTCTGAGAGAATATACAGAAACAATGAGATGTACAGAAATATTATTTTTTTAATCTCTACATATATACAGAAGTCTGCTATCATTTCACTAGTTTTTTACACCTTCTTGACAATTCGCTGTCTTTTTCTAGAAGTTCTGATTTAGCTTAACTACTAAGTGAGCTAAAAAATGTGAAAGGAT
This sequence comes from Egretta garzetta, assembly GCF_000687185.1. NCBI lineage: Eukaryota > Metazoa > Chordata > Aves > Pelecaniformes > Ardeidae > Egretta > Egretta garzetta. The sequence goes on from NW_009260600.1 coordinate 3,453,304, forward strand.
TCGCCAAGACAAGGATCCATCAAACCAAGCAGAACTTACATTCAATTCAGTGGGCACAAGGTAACATAACACTGTCCCACTCGAGTCAGCAAAGAAACTCTTGACTTTTCTCTCTCTTCTAAATTTTCCCCTCTACCCAGATTAAAATATTTGCATTTTAACTGCAGGTCAAATCTAACTCTGTAACAAACTGATGGCTTTATGTCTTCTCAATTTTTATTCATGACATCCTAACATCTCAGACTAGAAGATTTTCTTTACACAGGGCTTGTATCTTCAAATCTAAACATTTCTACTGCCAAAAAGCATCTGAAAAAACATAATAAGCTGGAGAAATTGAGTTATTCTGACAATTTGTAAACTGACAAATCTAGCCACTGAAAATATAAACCAGATTTCTCCATATTAAACTAAGGAGATGTCCCCCAGTCTAGAAAGGAGAACCCAGACAAAATGGTCATGCATAGAACCATGTGGAAAAGAGCTATCAGCAGCCCTGGTCCTTACCTCCCATGTTACATGGTTGCTGGAGCAGCTACCTCACATACCTGCCTTTTAAAATGTGAAAAGAGTCGTATGAGTAAAGATCAGAATGACTACAGACGCCCTGGGAACTGTCACCAAACCGGTACCACTTCTCACAGCCCTGGCACTAACATCAGATTCCTTCACAAGCTATAACTTTCTTAAAAAAAGGACACACCATTACTTCAAAGACAGTTGTAAAAACAGGACTTAAGGTGAACATTCACTTCAAATACTGCGGAAAGAAAAATACCCCACATGGCTGTGCTGCATCAAGAAGGAAATGCTATACTCTCTACAACACACTTGTTGGACTGCTGGAGGAGCTCAGAAATTCTCATTGAAGTTCATTTCACCCTCCCCATCTGAGGGTTCAGGAGGTCATGGACCTCCACATTGATATCCTTAAGGTCACCCATAGCACCAGGGCAAGGAAGCTTGATGAGGGTGAACTAGTTAATGGTGAGACCTATTTCCATCTTCATGTTCTGTGGTGACTTCAAACTGCACAGTGTAGCCATGGTCTACTTGCACATATCAGGGAGTGGTGGCTGCTCTCAGTGTCCTCCTGCAGTTACCTGTTCTTGTGTTTAACCCTTTGACCCCTTCCTCTTCCTTTTCTTTCTTTACTCCTAATCACATGACTGCTCAGAGAGGGCTTATAGATACTGCTGCTGCTCTCCTTAGCAGAAGGACAAGTAAGTAGCAGCCAACAAGGGCAATAAGAACCTCCAGTAAGAAAATACTTCCAAGCATATATCTTAGTATTTACATAGAATGCTCTTCCAAAGACTTGTCTCAAGGACTTCCTGAGCCACGGGTTGTGTCTCTGTATTTAATAACCTTTACTGATTTATCAATTTGCCCAATAGCTTCATGCCTTGTTCAACTTGTAACACCCTTGTAACACTCTAGCAAGTCCTTTGCTCCATGAAGATGAAGGTGACATAAAGGCTTCAAAAGAATTAATAAGGCATGGGGGATTAAAAGTGAGTTCATATACTCACTTTTTACATTTTTATATTTTTATATATTTTATATATTCATATATTTTATTTTTTTACATTTTTACATTTTTATGTTTATCACAACCCCACCCAAAGGTGTGACTTATCGTGCATCTTCCATTTTTATTTTTAATGGAAGATATTTTCATTTCTTTGTGGGGTTGCAACAACAGTAACCAATTTTCTGTGGAAAACTTTACACTTTAAAAATCAACACTCCTTTACAAAAGAAGAAGGAAGGGATGATGGAGGAAAAGGATTTCACAGCCTCCCTCTTTGCCTTGCACAACTTTTCAACAGAGAGGAGAGAAAAGCTCCCTGTTGACACCAAGAAGGAAAGACCCCTTTCTAAAGTCACTTTCACGGATTTTATTTAAGTATAGCTTCCCTCTCAATGCAAAAGATAAAGGGTTGGTTTCTTGCATGGGACTGAACATGACCTTCCCTTCTTGGTATTTTTGGACTCTTATATTTTTTTTCTTCATTATTTGATGACTGTTTTCCCACTGAGTTTTCCTATGATGTGTGAAAATGAGGCTTTCTAACACTAGTCCCCTATGGTACAAGGGCAGCATCTCTCAGGTAGTGCATGATTTCCTGGTACCACAATGGTAGAAGTCTCAGGTGCCACATGATTTAGAGGTTTTCGCCAACACTACTTGCTTTATGAAGGCACTTCATAGGAAACTAAACTGGCATAATCAAAAGTAAAAAAGAAGGAAGAGAATGTCAGGGTAGATGTAGCAGTTAGAGGTTGCACTGGAATAGTTTGCATTTTAAAGTGGATTGAGTTGGGCTGGGAGACTAGATGTTCTAGTATGTCTTATTTTAATTAAGTCAGTTGGCACATCCTTACATCTAAGTAAAAAATCAAGTGATTGCTGGGAGTCTTTAGGGACCGGGAAGATGATAAGGAAGCTTTTTGCATTAGTCCATCCTTTATATCTATCTGTGATTTTTGACATAATGTGTATTGTTTTTGCTTGCAATTTGTTAAAAAGCAAGCATTTGTGAGATATAACAGCTCACTGTGATCAGGAACATGTTTTTATCTGCAAAAAATTTACTCATATACATGAACTGTCTGGTTCAGAGGTATTGCTGGGAATTATATACATAAATGTGACCTAATCAGTAGTCCATAATTAGAGAAGTGATATGTTAAAATGGAAACAAGGTGGGAAGCTATCAGCACAGTCCTTGTTTTTCATTGACTTCTGTGAGGATCTGGGTAAAAGCTTCTAGTACTGGTATTTGCATACTAATAAGCTGATTTCTGCACAACTTCATGTATGCAGGTTCTCGATACTTTATATATACTTATATAAAGTATATGTATACATTTAGTTGGTGGGGAGCACATTAGGCTGGAATCAGAATCTGGCAGTTTCATTTCAGTCACTTTTGACTGAGAGGAAGGATCATCTTCATTCTAATGCTGAGATCCATGTGTGCCTTCACATATGTAAAATTAGATTTTAAATGCTTTGCTGTAGCTCTTTCCCAGTAATTCTCTCTTCATTCTTTGTAAAAAGTTAATACTCCAGTTCTTCCTTCAGGAGCTCTTTTCCATAAAAAAGGTTAAATTGTTTGATGAGGAACTAGACATACTGTTCTGTGGTCTATGTCTGTGGGATGCGTGTGCTACTAACAGAGCCCAAACAAAATTTAGTGTGTGGTATTCTCCAGAGTACTTATCCCTCTTCCTAACTCAGTTAAGATGTTCAGGAATCCTTCCAAAATCTTTCTCAAATCTTTTAGACTAGTGGGGGAAAGTGACCAAAACAACAATCCATTTGTGGAAAATGTTAGTCAGAAAAGTATCAGTTGCAAGATATAAAGTACAATTATGACAAGCTCTTTTAGCCACTCCAAGGGAAGATATTATGAAGGTAGAAAATGAAAGGTCTTCATGGTCAGGGTATTTCAATGCTGAGGCTGATACATCAGCAACTGATACCTATTTGCCATGCAGACTGGTGAGTAACTTGGCACTACTGCCCTTTCTCTGACTTTTGTTCTGTGGAAAAAGGAGAGGGAAGAGATATCAATGAATATTTATCCCAGTCGAACAAAGATGTGTTTATCTATTACTGTGATGGAGTCCACACACACATACCTTGAGCACAAGTAAGATTTTATAACTGTGATTTCACACTGTCAATGTTTGATATAAAAGGCATTATGAAAGGTAAAAGATACATTTCACCTTAGCACATTTTATTTTTATTGATTTCAGCTTCCAGCATAAGCTAATTTAATCTTTATAAATCAAGTTTAAAAACCAGCTCAATCCCCCTTCTGCCTGTTCCACTCTTATTGGAACTGTATTCACAGTGTGATTTCAGCTTGAGTTTGTGGTCTCTGTATGCAGCAAGCTTCCTCCTTTACAGCTTTTTCTGAGAGAGACAAATTGTTATGCATTTGAAGCTATTCCAAATGACCATAGGGCCATGGTTGGTGGCTTGTTCAAATGACGGGATTGGTACTTCCTTAGATGTTTGGTCAGAATCTTGGAACAGTGACTCAAAGTAAAATAATGATAACATGATTTTGAACTTCAGAACTGTCTCCCTTGGGTAACTCAAGGTCAAAAGACATCTCGGTTTCTCATTTGTAGTATTCATACAGATGTACTGAATAATAGCAATATCTTGCTGTATTTAAAAAGAACCTCACCTTATTTTAAAATCTGCAAATTACTTGCACTTTGATCATTAATTCAGTGGCTATATGTCAATATAATCAAGGCCTAAATATTTCCAAGCTTAGCCCTATTGAGAAGTTTCTTGTTATACAGTTTCTTTAAAACCAATAAACTACTTCTAAAGGAAGGATAGCAATATCCAGGCCTTCATGGTTTGTAATTTTCAAACCATTAAATACATTTGCTTATTTTTCTTTCTTTACGTCTCTCTCTATTTGTTTCTTATTTGAAATATGTCTGGGCTGTCTGCCTGGCCTTCTTTCAAAATTAAATGTGTGGGTATATCTTTCATTTTAAAATTGTAGAAGACTTCTGCTTTTGTTTTACCACTTTTGTATTAATAAAAATACTTTTTTGTGTTTTTTTAAAGTGTAGCCTGTACATCTGCAGTGCAAATCTGAATGACGAAATAAAGGCAATTTTCTTCTAGTGCATGTCTTTTCCTCCAAAAAAAAAAAGAAATACAACTCTTTACAAGATACAAGACAAATGATACAAAAGTGAAAGGGCACTGATACAAACTGGATAGGCTTACAACATAATTGAATTAAGTCTTGTGTGCCACATATGATCACAAAGCAGGGCCATGTCTTGAGCACTCTGAATGTAGGGAGGCTGCCAGTCAATAAAAAGACCCTTTAAACTGGTTAAATGCATCATGAGCGTGTGCAAAACCCTCCTAGCTAACAGGTGGCTGAATAAAACTCAGCTGGTGTTGCACAGGGCTATAGCATTGACCTTCTTTAGGATAATTTCAGCCCTCTTTAAAAAAAAAAAATTGTTACTGTACTTGGTGTAGTGGAAACAATTTAAGGATGAATAATTTCTTTTAGTCCCTTGAGGCACCGGTGGCTCGCTCTCCGCTCTCTCTCTTTTTCTGTGTCTCTCAAGCGAATTAACATAAAGGAACAGTGACAACAGCAAGCTGAAAAGCGTAGCTGGTGGGAGGATTAAGTATATCATTGAAAGGAATTATGTTGTAAATGACTGGGAGGGGTAGGGGCTTCTGTTCCTTGGTCCCATCTGGTCTTTAAAGAATACCTTGTTGTAATTACCCCCAGATGGCTTTGTGCTACACTGGGTCTGGACAGCCAGGTGCCACTGTACCCTGCTGGGTGTGATATTCATTGCTACATGCAGTGACAAAAATGGACTTTATTGCAACCTAATTTCTTCCAGGGTATTACACAAATATGAAATGAACATAGCTTATCAAACAAGAGCTTAGTGTGCCAGGAGCTGAAACTGTCACACCTAAGACAAGACTGCCTTGTTATTTCACTTTTAACAATTGTCTACAAAGGTGGAAATATCAACAATTTACAGTGTTTGTCTGCTAATAAATATATATTATATCATGTTAGCTATTTTTCCAGGAGCTGAAATGTTCAAATTACCCTAAGGCAATTGCTGGAAATGGTAGAGTAACAAAAACCTGTTCCGAAGTCACTTTTACAACAAGATTTGCTGTAGGCTAAGTTTGTGCTCGATCCTGGAAAATGTAGGCACACAAAACTCTCCCTCCTCAGCCCCAGTCTCAGGCCTGTGCTTCTACCCCAGATGCAAATTTTGCTGCTTCTTTTCTCTTTTTGTTGATATTGCTGCATTGGTTTTATATACTTCCTGGTAATTTTACTGCCCAAACTGTACCAGTCTTACTTTTTCATACCCTCTTCCAAAAAGCAGTTGCTGAAGCTATTCTAAAAGAATCGCTATTACTATTCAAAACTAGGCCTTTTGTCACAAAGGAAAAAACAGAAACTTGAGGAAAAAATAGAAGCATGGGATTCAAAATCCTGACTTGCTCTGAAGCAATTAGCTGTATTTCCAAAATACATGGGGGTCAGCACTTCTTTCCTGGCTGAAATCGCACAAAGGTGTAGGGGTAGAAATACCGTTTAGAGTACACCCTTTCCCGCCTCTCATGCTCCCCTGTCCTTCCACACATCTGCCCCCATGCCACTCAGGAGCCTGGTGTTTCCTCGGAGCAAATTTTTATAGACATGTGTAGACAACCCAGCATTCACTGCTGTCCTCTGAGCCAGCTTCTGGGGGTCTCACAGCTCTGTGGTGCCATGCTGGAGCAAGTGCAACTTCTGTCTTGGTGTCTTTGGACACTACAATTTATTCTGGAATTTCTAAGTTAGCTAGAAACTAACCTGGGGATTGTTAGCAGTAGGAGCTTGCAATGGGCAAGCCACCAAGTATGCACACAGCTTCTCCAGCATGTTTTGTACAGCTCTGTTCCTTTATTCCCCAGCTATGCTGCCAGAGGTACCACTGAGTGACCAAGATGCTTATCCACAAGCAGAAACGGCTGCCTCAGCAATGCCTGGTTGCCACAGCCCCAACAATGGCATCTGCTTCTTTTCTGAGGTCTGAAAGAGAAAGCAATGCTGATCGCCAGCTTCTTGCAGCTCCATTTAGCCTGGATGATGCCAAGATTGTCCTTCCCCAGCCTTTGCCTACTTTCCACCATATTGCATAGTCAAGGTGAGAGGAAATGTAACTGTGTGGCAGCTGGTTTCCTACTGTGAGTTACAAACATGCTCAACAGAGGTAACTCAAGGAGAAGAAATAGATGCTCTTTACATCTTCTAATCTACCTGTGAAAACGTGTAAGTACACTCACAGCTGAGTTCGTAGCCTCCTTCTTTACTATAATCTTGTTAGTAATGTACTTCAGAGATAATAGCTTGGTCTGCTTTTGTTTTAAGCTCTTTTATTCTGCCCTGACAATGCAAATTTTAAGACTGTGATATTTTCTAGGAGGGAAAAGGAATCTTAGCATACAGGTTTTTTTCCTTTTAGATTATCTCCAGCTGAAACATATAACAAAATGTGACTAGCCCTACCTTAAATCATCAGCTACATTTTTTAACTTTGGAATTATCAGCAGATAATTAGTCTCCCATCTTTGTAATTTAGCCTTCCTTCTTTACAGGGAACCCTTATTTGCTAATTACTCGGACTTCAAACCAGTCACATCAAAAATAGAACTTCCCTGCAGGGTAAAATAGATTTTTCACCCATTGTCTGTGACTTGGGCCACCTAATTTTATGGGATGTCTCAGATCAGCTCTTATTCACCCATTCCAGGAAGTTCGAATTCATCTGTAAACCTTCAGTGGCATCTACCATCAACTTTATGAATATTCTCAAAGGGAATATAAGTGTTGTCCCAGAGACTTGGCAGGCAAATGCATTAGTCAACCAGATCTTTTGCTATGAAAAATGATGAGACAAATTTTGGCATTGGAGACAAGGTCAGTGTTCTGCTGACTTAGTACTGTGTAGTGGCAAGTTTCTACATGTTGACCAAGACAGTAGGAGATATTTTCTTTCTTTCTTTGTCCCTCTCTCCCCTTCTCTCTTTCCTTCTTCTCTATTACATGTTTGTGTATACATATATATAACTCCAGGATAAAATCTAAGATATTAGATATTTATAATTATAATATCTGTCCTATTAAAATTAATAAAATTATAGTTTGTGTGCGTTTTTCAAATGCTAAGCTATATCTGAGAAACTTACCAAAGCTGGCTTATTTTTATATGAGAAAGTGATAAATATGCATAACATTAATGAAAATGATCTACAAAAGAGCCAGACATGCTTGGGAAAATTAATTTTAGTCCATGTAAACTTCTCTACATGCATCATTTCCAATACATGAATACAAGTTAGCTACATGGAAATGAGAATAATGTCAGTTCTGGCTTTCAGTGTGAGTTATATTATTATAATAATTGGAGGAACTATTTGGAAAAATTAAGTTCCCAAATCCTTCATTCTGACATCAATAAGACCCAACCAAGAATAAGAATTGTCTGAAATTCACAGAAAAAATACATGGTCCAGTTTGGACTTTATTCTGGTCCTTTGTTTTGTCAGTGATGCCAGCTCATGTGACTCCCATAAAAACAATACCTTCGACAAGCCTCCATCAGCTTGCAAACCTCTCATTATTCATCTTCCTCCAAACCTGCTTCTGATGATGAAATTTGATGGATAACAGATGTTATGTGTCCTGCTGCAAAACTTGTATGCAATGGAAGAAAAACACTCCCTATCCATTATTACTTTAACAAGTATATTGCCTCTATACCTTGTCCACATTTGTCTTTTTTTCAAACTGGGAAGACCTGCTAGAAGAACTGGCTTCTGCTCTAGATGGAGGATAGCTAGCATTTTGTTGCATTAATGATAACTGAAAAAATTAATGGAATTATAGCAATATAATTTTAATATGTATGACTTGAAGACATCAGTTAATCTAAATTTTAAGCTTCACTTCAGTATTAGTCTTAAGAGATTATGCATTTCTAAGCAATTTTTACAACCTATGATTAACGATTACCTTCTGAATGTAGAACATTAATACAGTCCCCTCAGTAGTTATGTTCATCCAGGAGACTGAATGTTTACAGGCAAAGCAGAATCACAGAGCACAGGAGATGACATATTTATTGATGAAAGCACTGTTTTGTCAATACCACTGAAGTGAAGCTGTGTCATATTGAACCATTTTGTGAGGAAGATCTTGTGTGGTGAGCTTGCATGATTAGGCTTGTTTTGTTTTGTTTTGTGGTGTTTCATATATGAAAAAAAAAATTTTTTTCTAACAAACATTATATAGGAAGCAGTGACAATTTTTGTTCAGCATTTCTCAACTTTCTGGGTGATCCTGTTAACCAGTTTGTTATCCTCGTTTAGGACGTACCATTACAGGATGTATATTTGGAGTTAGCATGGGTTTAGTGTTGCATACTACCTTTCACTTTGCATGGAAGTTCTGCACCTACCTGATTACAGGCATAATAAAGATAATAAACTTGCCATAAAAACAAACAAATACAATTATTGTCAACCTACATTTTGGGCAAGACTGCAATTCCTCTGAAAAACTTATTTGTTTCACACTGAATGGATAAATTAAAGTTGCTTAGATGAAAATACATGAGCACAGACATGAAAATGCAGAAGAGAAAGGATGGAACGCCCAAACCTGTACATATACCTAAATATATGCATATGCATATGCATATACATAGCTAAGAACTCTGACACAATTTATCCATTACAGGGCACATGAGAGTGCAATGGCACAAACTTGGCTGGAAAACAATTTTTTATAATCTCTGAATTCACTGACATAATGTGGAAGAAACTATCCCACTTCCCTAAGTTATTTGGCTTCTGAGAAACATTTTTCACTCTCTTTTTTTGAGAGTTTTAGGGTAAATCAGTGTATTTATTGGAAATAAATTTTTGTAACAAGGTCTGCTCTTACTTAGTCCTCAGATCGCTCATCTTGAGGCATGGTGTAGCTCTGCAGTGCAGTTTTAAAAGTGGCAGCAGAAATGGAAAAGCTCCTCTGACAAAACAGCATGGCCTTAATGAGAAAAATATGACGCATTTTCAAGCTGGTGAGTTCAGTGTAAATTATCAGTATTTGCTAAGCTGAAAGCCTTATTGTTTCATAGTTGGAATTTACAGGTAATCAAAAATGACTACATCTTAGTGTTGGAGATCTTCCACTCAAATTTCACTCAATAAGCTTTCAAACAGTCTTAAAGTCAAGCCAGACCTCAAAACATACTCTAAAAAGCCGTGAACTCTCTTCTACACACGTACATATCTTTTTAATTATTATTAACCTGAATACTTGACTTTACAGTGATTTACAGACCTTTATGAGATGGAGCCTTGCAGGGCAGTGTGGTCACCACGGGCAGAGTACGGCGTCACAGCAGGGAACATGCAGGTGGTGTAAAGCTCTGCTGAGCCCTGCCTTGAAAACAGCAGGGTTCTGCATCTGCCAACATTACAGTTGTTTAAAGGAGGCGATAGAGATGTGGCATAGGGATGTTCTCACCAATTCTCTGTTTGTAGACTACTCCCGAATTAGTAATAACCAGTCCTTGGCGGGGATGGTGACTTGGGAGCTGAGCTGAGACTGGGGTCTAAGACAGAAGGTAAGGATGTGAGCAGGAGTGGGTGGTGGTATGTGAGTGTGCGAGGATGATTGATCAGTAAGATTCCTGAGAAAGCAGGAGATGGCAAGTGCTGGCAATCGCCTTGAACAGCCACTTCTACCCAGCTACGTTTAACTGCTTCCAGCCCTCATCAACCATTTGGCCCATGGCACTGTGCATTTAAGATACAGTTTAACTCTTTCTAAATTCAGGTGAGCCTTCCTACTGATTTTGGTGGGAAGACACCCCCCTGTGATAACATTTGGTACCATCTGTTTAAATACTGCTACCCTCATTTTCTCTTTACGTTTTCCTTTTCCTCCATAATTACTGTGTAACTATTTCAATGGCAAATACTTGGTGGGCAGACATCCTATACACAGACAGCCAGTTCTAGAAGGAGCAGTTCTTTTGTGCAAATAAGTGATATAAATAATTTATTAAGAAACCTATCCGTAAGTCTTGTACTGAGGTCTTCATTCTGGGAATAGTCTCACCAATGCAAGACTACCTGCAGTTGTGGTATTTTCTTCTGTTTTATGTAAATAATGCAAAACAGAATAAAATAACTCATTATTCCAGCACTTTAGAATGTGTGTATTGAAATTTTGGTAATTGCTTGGCACTTACCTCCTTTGAAGTGTTCTGAGAAACAGGTCATTGTATTTAAAGAGTATCTATAATACTGAGAAGGATTTTTGTCTTGTGTAAATGTCTTTGCCACAGACTAATACAGTAAGATTGCTACTTCTACACAGTTACAGAAAACAAGAATGGTTGTGGTGTTCTGGATTTATCTGTGTATTTGTTTTAAGGACTCTACAATGTACCATAAGGATAATTTGAATTATATACTCTTTATAATGATAAAAATATCATGTCATGCATTGATCCAATATTATGACTAACACAGTAAAACCCCTTATATTTTAGTTTAAGTATCAGCTTCTTTTTGAAAGTTATGTACTAAATTAACAAATCCCATTTTTCTTTTGAATGTAATGTTTCCCTCCCAGACCCCAGTTCTAAAGTGTTGTTTTGTAAGGGTTGTGGTTACTGTAATGCCATCACACAGAGTGAATGATCACTCCTGCCTCTTAATGAGTGCAAATCACAAGGGACAAAATTCTTCTGCTGGGTGGGAGGCGGATGGGAAATTCAATTCAGAACTGTAATGTTCTGGAGTAAATGATAAAAGTATGGAAACTTTCAAAGAAAATCTTCTTCAGGGATTAAAAGAAAAATCTCATTTGTTTGCAGATATAATGAGTATTCAATGTACTCTTAATATATTTCTGCAGTTAGTGGAATACTTCATAAAAAACCTGTGAGGAAGAAGAATGCTCTCAATTTTCTACTTCTCTGCTATTTGCAATTACTTAGTGCACAATATGCTTTTAAAGCAGCATCTTGAAAACAGAGTACATTACATAGACATTGTGTAGAAATCTACAACCACAGTATCCTGAAAGGAAGCACTCATAACAGTAATCCTTTTCTTTGACATCTAAACCAAACAATAAATTTTTATGAGCTAATTTATTCTTAAGTTGAAGAGGTTATAGTTTGCAAGGGCCAGATAGAAACTGGTCCTGAAGTACGTGAAATTATATTTATGACCAACAAGAGCAATACCACTATTGTTAACAAAAAGTTAACATGGAGATCAGCAATAATATTTTCTTCTTCATACACAGAAACTTGTATTTAAGAGAGCATTGAAAGATTTGACAAAAATGAATTGTGCACTATACCTAGCTTCCTAAAGAGGAGGAAAAAACTCCACTCTATTAGGTAAATTTTGTAAATTATGTGATCTGCTGCTAATGGAAAATTCAATAAAGTGTCTGAATAAATTTTTAGGTGCATGCAGGGCTTATCTACACCCACATGAGCATTTGCAGAATTCTGTAATTCAACATAGAAAAGTTCTGTCAGATTACCTATTTCGTCTTCTTGTTGGGGAAATACTGTTTACAACCAGGTTCTTTGGACTGTTTAGTCCAACCTGCATTTAGTTCTTTTTGGGTTGAATCAGTATTCAGCCAGATCAGCATTTGCCCTAGCTCCCTGTGTTCACCACAGATGCCCCATTGAGTCAGAAAAATGAGTCACAACCTGCATTTCTGTCACCCTGAAAAGACTACAACACATAACTTCTTTCCCATACCATCTCTCCACATTTTCCCTGTTGCGACCTACAATCTCCTCTATGTTTTATCTTGGAGAAAAGGAGGATGGTTTAAAGAGTAATAGAATAAAACTATTTCTGTTTTGTTTCATATTCTGACATCTCACCATCTACTCTTGTTTAGTCCTTTAGAGCATACTCCTCTCAGTCTCATAAGACTGTAAACTCCAATATGTGTGGACAAATATTCAATTTAGGACTTGCAAGGTAGAGCAGACAAGGTACAGCTAAAATGATGTAAATTAATTTTCAATAATTTATCCTCAAGTACTCCCATTGAGGAGTTTGTGTGGACTTATGCAAGTGCAGAGCACAGATATAAACAAGATCTTGTAGATACATGGCAATTCCAATCTATTTATGATAACCGTCAGAACATGTCTTCACTCAAAACCTCTTCTCATCAGATATGATTGCCACTACAGTACTCTACAATTGTGAAGATAAGAGGATATTATTCTCTGGCATTTCATTCTTCTTCTCTAATTTTTTATTTTATTTCACCTCATACTTTATCCTCCAAATGCAAAACTCTAATAACTTGTCAGTCACATCTTACAGTGTAGCAAAATTGCAAATTAAATTGAGAAGGGATGGTAAAGCATGTTGCACATCTATTCTGTAATCAAATATCTCCCTAGGTCTAATCAGCAAGAGGACAAGCCAGCTGAAATGCTTGTGCACATCTTTACATGATATTCTCAGTGTCAGCTGAACCAAGCAAAAGACTGTATGGAGATTCACTCCTCTGAGGCCTGCTGCAGTATTGATTCTTTATTAAGGTATTCAGTAGCAAAAAAGAAATTCTGCATGATTATTCAAACATGCTCCTGAAAACACTATGAAATATCCTTTGCTTGACAACACCTTCTCAGACAAATTTTCATGCACACTTTAGAAAATAGTTTAGTAACAATTTTGAATCAGACAATTGACTTAAGAGTCAAAAAAGTCATATCCCTGCTGAAGAGCAGTACAAATTATTGAAAATTTCTTATTCTGCTTCTCTGTGGATATTGATTCATTTCTTTCTAACAGGAAAGAAAGAAAACTGCAATTACAGCAGCACTGTTCATGCTACTATACTTACAGGTCTATCAGGTTTTCCAGTATTAACCCCTATTGTCACAGGTTTCTAAACTCAGCAGTAGTCTGGCACTCATGAGCTCAGCTGTTCTTCAGTGTCTGAATCCTAACAAGGATTATATATTTAAAAAACTTTGGGCCGTATTCTGTTCTTAATTGTCCTGCTGTAAATGTGGACTCGTATTATAGTACCTGAACACAATCATTCCATTCCACTTTTTGCCATCTTCTAGGAATAATTCTGATCAAAAATAATGGACAAAATTGACATTTCTAGTCCCCTAATGCAGATTTAGTAATCTGGAGATTTCAGAGAGGAAGAAAGTATTACAGTACTCCTTATTATAACAATGACTGGATTATGTTTAAACCCAATAGGGGGAACATATTGCACTTGAAAAACTTTCCGATCATTATCATGTCTGTAAGTGTGTCAAAGGAGTTTTTATGACTCTTAAAAAAATTGCTAGACATTTCATATCACATGATCATATAGAAGAAAACTAAGTTCTCTAGATCAGCATTTCTTTATCCGCCAGGTAGTTTGCTCAAATGGCAGTGAAGAGCTAGCTCTTACAGAGAGGCACTGGTGATGTATGAAGTGGATGCAGCTTTAGCAACATATGGTACGGTTTCAGAGGGACGAGAGGAGGAGTATTTGGTTTCATTTTTCTAATTAGGAAATCATCTTTCAAAGTCTAGAAACCCCCAGTTTAGGTAATGTTATCGTTCTAGTTCAGCCAGCCTAGAGAAGGTACTTTCAATATTAAGGGTGATAAATCTGAACTGACTGTTGAATCCCATATTCAGTTACTTGTCATTTTTTCTGACCAGTGTGAAAAGAAAAAGTAAAACTTTATGTTAGTCTAGTGCTACCTTAAAAAAGGAGGATCAAAGTACACCTACTTATTTCAATTTCCTTTGAATCAGGTTCTAAACCTGGAGGATAGCACTTTAACAGATATTTCTCATGAAATTGATGTTAAATATCTTCTTCCCAACTATGATTTGAGTGCATACAAAGTTAAACCGACTTTAAAGAAATTTTAACAGGTTCATCATTTAGCAGTTTTTAGTCTTTCAAAAGGGCAAGCAGTGGCAAAAAAAAAAAGAATATTCTCTCATACTGTATCTTCAGACACCATATTCTAGGTTTTCCGTATTTTAGTACTAGAAATAATGAGAGATCAATCCTAATAGCAGGTTAACTATTTCAAGGCTTTAAAAAATGGGTTTGTGTATTATTTTTAGCTTCTTTTCTGGAAAGTTAGCTTTGAAAAACCTGGGAGCACCATTCAGAAATGGCACCTCTGCCGAAAACAGTCCTACAATACATCACTGCACCACAAACTGAAAAAGAAAAGCAATTCTCAAATAACTTCCGAGTGCTAATGCAGCCAGACATTTCAGTCTAGTTTTGTTGAATTAAGAAAAGAAAAAGCAGACTTTATCACAGCCATTAATAAAATCTATTGCCATAGAAATGAATCACAAGTGAGATTTGAAATATCACCCATTTGCAAATTACATGTGTATTTTACAAAGCATTTAAAGCATATTAAGTGACCTACAAGGACCTATTTTTCCTTCCTTTCTTCTCAGGTACAGCTCTGAAATTAGCATCAGAGGACTTGGGGTTTTTTTTAAAGCAACACACATGATAACGCTTCTTTCACTCATATTAACCCTATTGTGAAAAGGATTCAGTTAAAAGTGGGTTAACCACAGTTCGTGGGTTAAAGCGTACAGAGAGCGGGTTAAAGTGTACTGAACCAAGTTTATTGAGAGAGACATGACAGTGCTGTGTCTTGCAGAGCGCTGTGTTGTGGAGGGATGTTGCTGTCTCTCTAGGTGATAGAGGAGTCGGTGACAAAATGAGGTAGTGACCCACTCAGAGATGTCTAACATATGCTGGCACAGATGCTACCAGACGTCTCCCACAGGGAAGAAGACAGGGAGTGATTATTGAATATTAGGGAAATTTGTACCAGAGAGGATTAAAGCCTCTTTCTTTTCTTTTCCTGTTTTGGGGGAGGGGAGGAGAAAAGAGAGGGATCATGTCATTGCCCTGCTATAGTGAAGAACAAAAGATAAGCAACTGAAGTTCAACTTCATGAGCTGCCCCCTCTTGATATATGTAAAGCCACATGTTCGAGCAACAGTAGATTAATGTGGAGATCTTTCATCTCTGGAGGGAAGAGTTTAAATCTAGGTCAGATCCCTATGGTAGCATTTTGAGATGAAATATAAAAATGCCCATGCTATTTTTGCTTCTAGAAGAGAATAAAATAGTTCACTGCCCCATTTTGCATTTTATTTTGTAAATTAGTTGATTTCAGTGGTTTTAAAATTCACATACATTAAATGAATGTTATCAGCAAATTTGTTTGTTGGACATCTGCTTTCCTCTGTTGCCCCTATTGATGAGATGCATAAAGCAAGCTCAACATAGGGAACCACTAGAAGAACAGAGGAACAAGGGGCCAAATTTTGACAAAGTGAAATTGCCTGTAGAGGGAATGCTGAGAGTTCAAACAGAACAAAATATACATATAAATAATGAATAAAAAATAGAAAGTATTAATTTTGTGATACATTGTGGAGTTCATATACCAGGTTTCACACAATGCACGCCTGAATTTATTAGAGTGTGCCAGTACATAATGCAACTGTCCATATCAAAGGTTTACATTGGTTCAAATTATTGACAAGGGTAAAATACCTGGGTAATAAAAATGATGTTCTGCCTACTCAATTATAAATTTGACCAAAATAGAAGCAGACTTGGGACTATTTCTTTTTACTGATGTATCTTTCTTACTATGATATTTCCTAGTAAAACGTCTGTGCACACAAATGAAGATTTTAGAGATACAATAATAAATCAAATATTTCATTGAGCCTTCATTTTTCCCTTGTTCTTGGTGGCCTTTAAGAGGTATGGGCATAGTAAGAAGCAAGAGAATCCAGGGCTGAAGCTCTCCACCTGCCCAGTGTACCCAGAAGACAGACACACACTCTGTGGGAAGGAAGAATGTTGCCGGCTGTCCTTTCCCTGTTCAGTTTTTGAAAACATCTTTCCCAGCAGACCAAGATATGATCCAGTCTCTTCAGGGAGATTTCATTTTCAGAGCTATAATTTCAAAATTGATCTTGAAGAAAGAGTTTGCCTACAGAAATTGTATCTAAGTTTTACGCCAGGTTTTGGATTTCTTATCTGTAATCACAAATCCAGTTTCTACTTTGTAACAAATGTTCCTGATTTTACCAACAGCCACAGTACTGGGAACAACTTGGCAGGCAGACAGTATTTTCAGAGAAAATAATTTTTAAAAGAGAAATTGCTACCAGAGGACCCAACTGAAGTATGTTAATCAGAGCACAAACTCAACTCGCGTTACGCCTAATCTTTCACGCCACAGTTTCTCTTCTGCATTCCATTCCCAAGTGTTAATTGTTCACGAAGATGTATTTTTCTGAAAAGAAACTTCAAGATTGGGACCAACAGACATATTTTTCTTGTACAATCCAGGACCCTCATCTACATATCATATTCTGTCTGTGTATGGTTTATGGGATTAGCTGGATTTTCTATTGTTTATAGTTCCTAAAAAGAGACTTAAATTTTTTTTTAAAGGGAAGAAAGTTTTTATCCCCCAAAATCTTTGTCTTGGTAGGGAGCAAACCCTGGCATCAGCACATAAGCATAATATAAGCCTGTAAAAATTGATTTTGGGGCCTGCTCATAAGACTACCCTATCTACGTGCATGCATATCTCACAAGCATGGCAGCAATGAAAAGAAATCTTTGGACAAACTAACAGATTTCCTACCTTTTTTTCCTTTAGAAATGTTGCCTTTCATCTCTAGTATTTCTCAAGTGCCCCAGATGTAGCAGCCTGTGCCATGAGGCTGTTCTTCTTCTGCGTCTTTGACCAAACTCTGATGATGTCTCTAGGCAGCAAATAGATCCCAGGCGTAAAGACATTTCCAAAGCAAATTGTTTCAGAACAAAATTCAAACTCTGGCCCCATTAGTATCCTTTCTGAAAGATTCTGAGGGAAAATAACATGATTTTTTTTAGGTTCTATGCAAAATGAAGTGGGGTTTAGTTAAATTTTCTATGTCATCTATTAGATTCTCTGAAGATTATTGTCAATTATTAATACGCTCCTGGGGGTATTCAGGACACTTCAAAAATAGTTTTGCTCTGAGAAGCTTAAAAATGAGGATTAGATTTTGTGCACCTTAGTTCAGCAATCTGTATGAATATATCACTTTTGCATGACTAAAGCAAGCAAGATTGGCTGCTTAATTATGCATCAAGCAGAAAATATTTGAACAAAAGAAATGGGGTTTTGTGTGAAGACAATGGCTAAAAATCAGAAGTACACATTCATTTTTAAAAATGAGCCTTTAAAAGTGAGCTTCTTTGTTCTCCCAGTTTTATTTATATCCTTCTAGGTTTAATAACATTTTCTCTAGAAGTAGGGAATGGAATAATGCAAGACTAATTCAAAGAGATACGTTGATGGGGGTTGTGAGATGGTCTGGCACACAGTATAAAAATGGATGTGAGAAAATATCATGCAGCTAAATCAGTGCCAGAAAATGATGCCATCTAAGGAGTGAAAGCAACATAGTCAGCTACATAACAGTGTGACATTGATATAACCCTACAGGCAGTTCTACACCCGCAAGCAGTCAGCACTGAACACAGCCACGTTGCTGGCAGTGAATCCATACAAAGGACTAGCCACAGGCCATGATGCCACTGCAGGAAGAATATATATTTCAACATTTGACATCTTGCTCTAACAGCTGCCAAGTTTGGCTGTAGCTATTGACCTGATTGCTCAAGGACAGAGAAGAAGAAGAAAAGAAGCAATATAAGCAAGTGATAGTCAGAGATTTAAAGATCAGAAGCATCCGTGTAGATACATGAACAGACACACTGCCCATAGGCACTAAAGATCCTCTTCTGGGAAATAAAAGCTGTATAATTATACAAGCAAATACAACCATGTTTAAAGAAATTTAACTTAGAAGAAATGAATGAAAAAAAATTACTATTTTTGGAAAGTACCTGGCCCTTTGTTATATTCTGCAGGGTTTCACTGCAGGCTTTCACTGCTGCATGCTTAAGAATATTCAGTATCCCAAGTGATTCTATATTAGAAAAATTTCAAAGGGGAAAATCATGCCCAGGTAACTGATGAGAAGTTTGAGACCATTGCATTGTCAAAGTCTGATCAGTTTTAATGGTAAGAATTAAAAGCTGTTAATTCCCAGTGGACTTCCCAACTCCTTACAATCAGAATCTCTGATTTAGCATAACCTTCACCAATGCTGGCCCTGTTCGCAACTTTCTCTGTCCCTTCTCTTTTGCTGTTCTGCCCAGCAGTGAAATCTCCATGGCGAGGATTGTTGTTTACTCCAGGGCAGATTTATCAGGGAAGCTAATGGGGTTGTCATGTCCCCTTAAATACCCATTAACACTTCTCCCTGTGATGCGTATTACGTGTCACAACAAGCATGTAACTGAACAGGTCCACTTTGCCATTGCCAGTCCACTGAGGCAAAATGCAATTTGTTTATTGGGGCAAGATATAATGCAACTGTTCATTTTATCTCGAGAGTAAACATATGTATTTTGTTTTCTATTTATTTCTAAAACCAATTATTGGAATTGGTTACCACCTTTATCCCAAGGTTGCATTTAAAGGCACAAACGTGAAGAAAACACTCATATATTTGTTATTCCCTTTTGGAAGCAAGGCTGTGTAGCTCCCTAGTAACACGTGCTCTAGCGCTTTGTGGTCTATGGCTGAACTATAGAGCTAAGAAGCTGTTACAAATGGAACCTGTGAATGCTTTAGCTAGAAGATAAGGACTAAAGCTATTCTCTGTTCTCTTGATGTCAGCTTTGCCCAAATTAATCCAATATTTGTCTCAATAACAGCAATGAACAGTTATGCTTCTGGTACAGGGGGATGCATACAACCAAAGGAAAACAAGGTTTAGGAAATTATTTTAATATTATACACTTCAAAATGTGCTTAAAAGTGTAGGGGCTTTTCTCCAATATTTCCTTGAAAGCCCTTTTTAAAAATATATATTCTGAATACTGTATTTTCCCTTTTGCACTTAAGGGGTGAATTTATGCATTTGATTCTATACTTTAAAGGGTCTTTTACGATTATTTGAACTGAGAAAAGTGATAGGTAGAAATCTATGTTCATATGTCCCAGTACCTTCTACAATTCTTATGAATTCTGTGTGTTCTGGCATATTACTTTATGAAAAGTAATTACTGACTTGCCAGATGAGTCACACTTTGACAGCTACTTTAAAAGTGTGTTCTCTCCAATTTGGGTAAAGCAAATGGACAAACAATGAATAACATGGGAATTGTACAAACGGCTATAGCAATTCAGCATCACAAGTCACTTGTGAAATCTGTAATATGTGAGGAGATTAGTAAGTGAATATAAGTACAATTCAGTATAAAAGGCAGCCTGAAGTTTTAAAGGTGACCTGCAAAGAATGTTGATTAGTTTATTTTCCCTGAAACGAGTCTTGAGGTTATTTATTTATTTATTTATTTATTCATTTTCTTCTTCTGTTTTTGATAATATGAAAACCAATCTTTGATTTCTGTCTCTCTTATTACTCTTGAAGATATAACAAATGTGAAGCCTGTTGCATATTTGTTTTCATTTTGTTGTAAGGAGAGCAGGGTGCAGACAGGGTTTACCAGCAATTGAGAGGAAGATGTTGTGAAGGGATTGTTTAATTAAATCATGCTTTTAAAAAATGTTTAATTTGCCCAGACAAATGTTTGCCTGAAAACTCCCTCCTTTTTTTACTTTCATCTTCGGTTTTGGAATGTTCTTCCCGAGACTTGTCCACACAAAGCTTTTTCCTTGATGTTCCCCTCAGACATTGTCACCTCTGGCCATTCAGTAGTGGGAGGTGGACTGCTGGAATTGCCCCCACCCCAGTGTCCTGCTGGTCTGGAGCTTGGCACAGGGGCAGTACAGTTCAGTGCAAATTCAGCCAGCCCAGTGGTATTGTTTTTGTTCAATTTAGGGAGAAAAATTGTATGTTGACTCCTGACACTTCCTAGTAGAACTCAACAGTTTCCCTAGAATGGACAAGGAGAGTTTTTCTCATTTTGTTATAGGCTAGGGCAATAATGTCAGAAACACAGTCTTATATGCTACCAGTATCCAAACTGTGGTGTGTATAGTTAGATAACGGCAAGCAGGCAACTGGAGCATGAGCTATGAAAATACAGCCAAGAATCCTTGAGAATACTGTGAAGAAATCATCACTGTTGCCTTCCCTTTCCTTGCTACATGCCATTCTATTTCATCCTCTCACCCTACCTGAATCTCACACTCTGTGGTAGGCAGAAGGGTCTAAACACTTTTATCTTTTTTAAGATGCTCTGACCGTACATCTTTCTGCTTCCATCTGGCCAGCCTGAAGCTTTCACCTACATGCTCTAGTGAAGCACACTGGGTCCACTGTCAATTAGAAAACTGAATTCTGCCATCCTCATAGACACATACGTTATGTGCCACAGTTTAGCGCTTCTGTCGTGTGGATTCATACCAGCTGAAGAGCTGATTCTAGAGGTACAGCAAGACACCAGTTCTTGAGTGTTTGTTTTTTAAATATTGGATTATGTTTACATGATCCTATTAATAGAGGCTGACATTTAGCTGACTACACACTGTGTCAGTTGCTTGAGATTCTTGGATGAGACTAAAATAAACATCATGATTCATTTACTGAAGCTGTAGAAAAAAAGTCTTGCAAGAAGTGAAAGATTTAAGCTGGAATTATTTCTCTTCCTCTTTTGCAGGCAGCATGCTAAAGGTAAACTATGATGTGCTTAGGAGAGGTAGATATGAGTGCAATATAAACATACAGATAGACATTTGTAGTAGTAGTATAGTAGATGAGGCAAACAGTAAGCACAAATAAATAACACTAATTTGAAGATACACATATAAGCGAGTAGCACACCACATTGCCTTTATACGGTATATGAAATAAAAGGTTTCACTTTTCCTGGGTTAAATCCTTCTGTCTTCATTTTGATGAAGCTCTCTGTGAAGTCAGTGACTAGTCTAAGAGAAGACAAACTCCAAAATAGAGTCTACTGTTTGCTTTGCAGAAGTTAAAAATTTATGTTCATGCGGTAGTTATTAGTCAATGCATAGTGGGCTGATTCTGATTTCAAGTGAACACAAATCAGAACTGACTGTCCTGAAGTGA
Organism: Egretta garzetta; assembly: GCF_000687185.1. Classification (NCBI taxonomy): domain Eukaryota; kingdom Metazoa; phylum Chordata; class Aves; order Pelecaniformes; family Ardeidae; genus Egretta; species Egretta garzetta. The sequence goes on from NW_009260600.1 coordinate 3,475,088, forward strand.
GTGGAGCTACTCAGATGTGAAACTCCTGTTAAATCACAGTGAGACCTACGGATGCATTTCTAACCAGGCAGATTTCTTCTTTTTTATTCTGAAACATGGAAGAATAGACACCGAGAGCCACCTGGGAAGTATTATTTGAAGTGGAAAAGACTAGGATCAGCTGAGTTATGGGAGCAGCAGGTGATACCTACACCATTAAACAGTGCCTAGGTATATTTGTAGGCACAGGAACTCATCAGCACCTGTGCTGGCAATGTGTTACAACTGTCCCTCCTATATTCCTGGCCCATGGCAACAAAATACCTCCCAACAATTCCCTGGTGCAGAAGCGGTGGCCAGATAGCCTTCCCAGAAGACAGTCTGGATGTTACCTTCCTATTGCAGTGAATAAGAGGATTGAACATTACAGAGCCTTGCTATTCCACATCAGCTAATGTCAGTTCCAGAAAAAGGTTCTGGGCATATTTAAGTTACTAGTATTGTTGTATCCTTTCTAACTGTACAGATCTAGCCATTGTATTTTACACATTTATGAAAAATTTCAGGCATTTGTAAAAAAATGAACAGACAGTAATAAATTTGCACACACCACATAAAAAGTATTTAGCACAAAAGAAACAGTTAACATAATCTTTAAAAAAATGAGATTTACTGATAGTCAAGATGTTGCCCCTTCTTCCAGAGCCTGATGTTGTCTCTTAGCATTATGGTGTCCTTTATCTCCTAAAGGCTTGTCAGAAAATGCAAGACTGCTGCTCCTGCTGTGCCCAGCCCACCTGAGGGTTGCTGAGGAAGAACTTGCCCCTTTGTATCTCAGGAGAGAACTGTGTGGGAGTCACAGGGATTTTTGGCTTAGTCCTCTGCATGATGGGGTGCTTGATCCCACCTTACAGGCAGAAACCATGACACTGTCCTATCTGTAGGAGGAGGCAGGGTTTGGAGTGGTAGAATTTGTCAGACTGAGCTAAAGGGTTTTTTGTGGTACAAAATGACAGCTAAAAAAAAAGGTCCATCCTGTAGGTTTCTGGAGGAGGGTGAGTCCATGAGGATGCACAAGCAGAGGGCAGATGTAGGGCAATGTTCTGGCATCCAGTTTTAGCACAGCATGTTGGCAGTGTGGGTTGACACCAGTAAGACAGTGAGAAGTAAAGATGGTTAAAGGAGGAATTTGGAATTCTCAATCTGGAATCAGGATAGCACCAGTTCCCCTGAGAGAATACCCCATTAGAGGCAAATTTGGAGGAAGAAGGTTAAGCAGGGAGGAAAGGGAATGGTGGTAACCAGTCCCTTATTAGCTCTGTGTAATGAATTGTGCACTATCATGCATGACTGGGAAGAAGCAAGGCCAGGGCAACCCCTCCCTCTTTTGCTTTTCTTCCTTCCCTCCTACCAGATCCTTGCAGCCTCCAGTCCTACACCTGCAAGTCTCAGAGTTCAGCTGCCCCTTAACCCAGGTTTCGCTTGGGTTGAAAAAAGCAGATGCAATTGTAAAGCAAGGTTTTTAAAAGTAGTTAGTAATTTTTACCAGTAGAGGTGTTTTTTGAGAGACATACTTGCCATGTGGTGTACCCAGCTTGAGGATTATTATATTTGCTTCAGTTGGTTGTCTAACAGGAAAAGAAGGCACACCCAACTTATATAAAAGGGGATCCCGTTGGCAAGATACATCCATTGCCACTCCTGATATGAAGACGTAATGCAGCTGTTAGCCTAACCTCTTTCAAAATGATTGCCATATGCTGTAAGCTTTTCTTCCCAGAAGGGGGAATATTAATATATGTCAGAGAAGTGCTGTATGTATCAACAGTATTCTATCTTAACGGCTTGGAGCTACAATGTAACATATTGCTCCGAAAAGATGGACTTTATAAAGAACGTGTGAATATAGATACTGTGATAAGATTAAGGGTAGTTCTGGCTTCATACAAATTTGTGTTATATTTTTTTCAGGATAGAGTGCTCTGTCTCAGTGAAATATTATATATTTCCCAATAAAATGTTCTCTCATGTGGATCAGAGTTGGTGTAAATGGTAAAAGTTCTTTTGTGGGCCAGTGATTTCTGGTAGCTGAGTATGTCACCCTGTGCTTTGGGGGCTTTGGGGGGAAGGGGGTTGAGCCTGGTAATCTTGGGCTAGATCAAACTGCTAGAGGAATTGGAACAGCTAGTGTAATTTTGCCTCTGCTCTCAAGTTGAGTTTTCTGAAGTGGCCTGAATTTCTTACACAATATGCTTTATCCCTTGTGTCTATATAGTAGTTCTATTTGAGAGAACAAGGTTTATGTGTTGAAAAAAGCCGAAGTGCGGCAGAGGTCAAATGTACATACTGTACAGCAAATACTAGGAGTAATTTGTGCACCTGTATTTTTGGAAAATGCTTCTTTGTGAGTTACGGTAAAGTGCTTTCTAAAGCTGGGAATGTCTCATTTTTTATTGACTTAAGTTTTCTTTCAGCTTGAAAACTTAAAATTCAAAGATTGGGTTTCAAAAGTGACTTTGAGTAGGTATGTTTTGATTTGTTAGTATGAGAAAGAAAATATAGATTATCTGAGTGCTTGTTTTTCATCTAAGAGGATGGATCATTCTTTAAGAGCAACATGAAACCATGTAAATTACAAGAATTAGGCCTTATTATGACATAATTACACCTTCAAAATTATGATAAGGCAAAGCTGTGGTGTCTATGGGTACCTGGATATAGTTACACGTAAGTATCTGTTTTGTGATAAATAGTTGTCATGCTCATTTATGTATGTTTCCTAAAGACTAAAATGTAAATGTTTTATACAGATCTAGCCAACATAAAACCAATTAAATTGGTAAAGGTGTAAACCTAATTAAAATGACAGTGACTCTGAACAAATGAGTAATTCTTCCAGAGGTAGAGAAATACATACAATAATATTGCTTAAAGATGCAAGTCAATTAAGTCTGTAGTTCTTCTATGAATAAGTCATCATTTTGAACAAGTGTAATGTCTGCAGATAAACTCAGATACAAATTAAGTTGCTTTTTATAGATTTTTTTTATATATAGCACATGTGGAAAAGTATTTTTCTTTGCATAGTATGATCAATATCAGCATAAATTCAGTTAAATTTCACAGCATAAGCACTTGGAAATTAAGTAAATGTGACTACAATTTTTGAATTGTAAAATACATGATGCTATTGCAAGATCCTTCATACCAGGAAATATGACTAAGACATAAATTTTTAATACTCTAAGCTAAACTGTTCATCTTTTTAAAAAGAAAGAATAATAACATTCAGATGTAACACAACATTCATGGCCAGAACAGTCTGTTTACTTCTACACTCTGACATTTGAAGCATGTAGGCATTTCAGCAGTGTGAAGGACAAGCAAATTCACAGAAGAAAATCTTGACTCCTCTGATCCAGCTGTATTTTAATTTTACATTGGTATTCTTACATTTCTACATGTTTAGATTTTTCTTCCCCTGTGCAAGGATGACTTTTCTAACATTATGTTTTTAAATCTGACAAGGTCATACAAGCTAAAAAAAAAGAAGAAGAAGAAGGGTCATCAAAAGGGGAAAAATAACAGAACTACAGTGAAATGGCTCTCTGTTGGCCTTTGTATCGATTCAGAGTGTGTCAAAAGGGTCTTTTGTCGTGCCCCTACCACAGCATACTAATTTGCTAGATCAAGTCTGTCAGAATATCGACTGGAAGTAAAGAACTACAGTGGCAGCTTTTGTGTTTCATACAGCAGGGAGCCTGTGTGTGAAACAGGATTATCAGGGGGTCATGAAGAGAGTCAAGGGATGTCCATCACTTCCCTTCTGGTAATGTAATGGGGCGGGTGCCTGGATGTGATTAAGATGTAGGACACAGGAGGCATAGCGGTGAACAAATCAGACACACACACATGCAAATCAGGTTGGCTGCTGTTAACCACATATTTTTAATGAAAAATCCAGAGACAGACCAAACAAATATCTAAACAGCTGCATTCAGATTAAATATCAAACAGCCTATTCAATGCCTGGTGTGTGTGTGCTGTGCCTGCATCCATGTGTGCATGTGTAGAAAATGTACAACACATACAAGAAAGGGTTTAATTCTCATTCTTTTTTTTTCATGTAACGTTCCAATCTACAAGTGTTTCTTCTACTTCTTTTTGCTGTTGAAAACAGAATTGCTGGGTGATTACAACAAACATCCAGGGTATGTAGAAAGATAAAATTATGCTTTGTGCTATGGCTATACATATACACTACATTCAGATAGGATGCTCATCACTCTGCTGTGGGCTTAGCCTTGACTTAGATGCCATTGTCATTATAATACGGCATGAGCAAAATATCTTTCTGGAAACTGAGAAAAAAAGAGAAGTATTTGTGTGATTGAACAATGCGTAGCTTGATAAGTGCCTCTTTTTAAAACTGTGGCAGGGAACGTCTGCTTTCTGGAGATGCAGACTGCATCTCTGTAGCTTATGTGAGAGCTGTGAGGAGCTTTCCAGCACACACTGACATGATTTACAATCCTTGTCATCTGTACAATCCATTTCTCCTCAGCATTGTTCCTAATCTTTAATCCTATATTTCTGAAAATTTAGTGCTGAGTAGGAAAGCAACATAAGACGCCAAAATAACAATGGCTTTTACATATGTGGCATCTGAGGGCCTGATCCAAACCCCATAGACTGGGGGAAGAACCTGAACAGGGTCCAAGGGGTTTTGCACCAGATTCCAGATCCCTTAGTCCAACAATAGGTATTTCAGTCAGCATATAAAAGGTTCAGTTGTTCTGAAATGAAAAATCTAAAATTGGAAAAGTCTAAATCTGTTTTTCATTGCCTTCCTAATATTTGCTACCAGGTATGAGCAAGGCAGTGTCAAGAGCCAATGACAGAAACAGATTCCATTGAGGATCCCTCTTTTTTCCGCTTTTTCCTTTTCTTTTTTCTTTTCCTTTTCCTTTCCCTTTTCCTGTTCCTTTTTTAAGCATCAGGGAAGCTTTACAATTGTTTACGTAGAAGATGATGCTGTGGATGCATAGATAGCATTTTGTCCCTTTTGAAGGCAAAAGCATAGCTCTTGTTAGCTGTAATGGGACTAAAGTAGCACTCCGTTTTACATGTAGCCACTGTATCTCCTTTAAAAATGGACTAATTATCTGAGAGCTGTACAACTGCTATTCCATTCAGAGCCAAAGAGCTTTGGCAGAGGTAGCCGAAGATGGCTCTGCCTGAAGTTGGGTAACAAACAACATCTCACAAATGGGTTTTATATGTAGGCATACCTAGAAATAATGATTCTGACGTAGTATTTCTTGCTGGGGTTAAGCACTGATGGTCAGTAGTCAGGTAGCCGCTGCACACAGAGGAAAGGGAATTGCAGAAGCCCATACCAGGTGAGCTTTTATTTGTTTTCAATGTCTTTGTTCAACAACATTGGTGCTGTGCAACATTCATTCCAGTGGGAGCTCATGACAGGATGAAGTGATAGTTATTTATTAGAAAATAGCTTTTCTGTGCATATCTCAGGTTGAAGTATCTGCTGTCATAGTTATCATCTGTGTGGAGCTTTGAGGGCAGAACTTGTCATAAAGCATGAATATATGAATTGAAGAGGTGAGCCCTGGGAGCTGCTCTGGCAGTAAAGCCTGACTCATTTCTTCCAAGACATGCCATGTGTCCCT
>NW_009260600.1:3480786-3541292 GCF_000687185.1 Egretta garzetta
TTTAGTTCAGAGTCAGACACCAGGCCTGAAGAAGGAAGAATGGTGAAGAGGACTATTCTTTTGGAAAATGCAGTTCTGCCATATGTTTTTCTAAACCTCAGATCTTATCAGGGAGCAAAACTCATGATCCTGAAATGCCCAAGTCAACAGCAACCAGAAGAGGCTAAGATGAGTATTGACAAAGATACTGTCTAATTATTTTAAGAGAGGAGAGCTGTAGAAAACATGTAAGACATTTTTTTTGTCTCTTGGGCCTCATGAGAAATGACAGTTTAATTGTAATATGAGACATGCAAGACCATTGTGAGGTAGGAGACATTGGACAGTATTGTGTTGCTTCAATGTGAGGTCTCAAAGATGGAGGTATGCATCACATGAAGAGGGGATGACAGAGTGCTAACCAGTAGGATTTCTGTTCAGAATGACATAATGTAAATGTCATTCTGTGGAAATGGTGGTATATGTGGAAATGGAAAATACTGGTAGATACTATGGTGTTTGTCTGGGGAAGCAGAGCAATTCTTAGAAGTCTGATGGCTTTCATCTTCTGAAGTTAGAATAGATGTCAGGGTGGGAAAGGATCATGGCACATCAATGACTGCCAAGGGTGTGCAATGTGAAGGTCAGATGTGTGACCCGATGCTAGTGCATGCTCAGTATTATTTCATTCTGTCTCACCCAGTGGAATTTTAAATGTAACCCAAAAGTATTTGAAAGGCAAAGGAAAGATGTCTTTTCACTAAATGAGAAATTGCAGTCATACCCAAGAAAAAATATTTTCCTTGTGGTGTCAAATTGATACTTGCCATTTTGCAACATAAAATCTGTTCTCTCCATCTTTTCGCAGTCCCCCAGGACTCAAAGTCTCGACTTGCAAATAACATAATGCTGGGTGTGAAATGTCACAATTATTTTTGGCTTTTAAGGCTCTGTCCACTCGGCTGAAGCCCTGGATTATAGCCTATTGCATGTCACCAAAGGCAGTTACAAAATACCCAATAGGAAACAATGCTCTGTCACTAGTAGCCAGGAATTTATTTTCTTTGATTGTGCACAGTGCAACAAAATGCTGGCAACAAGGAAAAGATAAACCTAAACAGAGTTCAAGGAGATGGTAAAGTATGACCCATCTGCTGATCCATGGTTATTGGAAGTGGTATGCCTTAGCATCTAACCTGCAGCATAGCTGTCTCTTTTTACCATGCAGACATCCCTACACATGTTCAGTTAGGCCTGAGAGCAAAGTAGCTAATGCCAGTTTGCTGGCTGAACTCCAAAGCAAATGATTGCATTCTAATTAAAAGTCCCCGGCACTTTTACATGTATAAGATATGTAATGATTTCCCATTGCTACCTAGAGCTGTATGTTGTCACACAACTGTTTTACTCAGTTCTAGAGGTTGCTTTACTTCTGTGTGATTACACACACATATATATGTATACACACTCACACATCTTTGTATTTTAATGAGCACACATGTGAAGCAGCCCTCATTTATCTTTAACATATTTCCCAAATGACTTAGGTTTCTGATAAGTGTCTGCAAAGTGCTTTGTTCTATTTATTATATATTTTTTCAGTCATTAGAGTACAAGATTCAAACTGTTTTGATAGTAATCTGATAATTCTTCTTCTACTCTTTTCACTGTTTTGGACAGCATAATTACTTTCTGCATACTGGAAAAGTAGAACACTAGGTGTGTTTTGTTTTTCCACACACACACAATTTTTGAACGATGCATAAGGATTTGGTAAACTGATAGCAAGAAAGTTAAACTGCACGTTAGAACAATTTCTGAAACAATACAAGTGACTCCTGTGACAAGGATTCCCTTCTGAGAAGGGAACAAAGAAGTACAGATTAGTCCATTAATCTGAATGGTAAAATGTTAATAACATGTTTAAATTATTTTCTACTGCTGTAGCAATTTATTTGCACATTGTGTCAAGAATTTTTTATGGAAATGTGAAGTGCACTACTCTTGGAAAGGCCTGGAATATTTTTGCACAGTTGTTGCTGCCTCAATAACAGCAACAAAGAGTTGCTGAGGATGAAGAAGTACTCGGAATTAAGAGCCCTGTACATAACATAATTTGATGTCTCAAAAGATTTTAACTTGAAACAGATCAGTACCTTCTGATTTTATTGAATTTTACAGCCCTTGACCTGTGAAAAAATGATGAAAAAAGTCTTAATTTTCCTGTAGTTGCAGTTAATGTTTTTTTAAGAAGAAATTTATAACATCTAAGTGTTTTAATTTAAGTGTATGTAAGTACTGTAAGTGAAACATCTAAGTATCTAAAGAAAAAGGTTGTATTTTCACAGTTCCCTTTAACTGTACTGGAAATTAGGTTTGTTTACTCCAGCTTCCAAAGCACATGTGTGCAGGAGTGTGGCACCAACTCAGAGAGCAGGGGTCTGTCTTGTTGTTTTGGCTAGAAAATACGTCTTCCAGCAGGGCCCCTGGCATGAATGGCCAAAGGCAGTGCCATAGCTTCTCTCTCGGATTAGTCCTGAGAAGATGGTATCAGAAAATCGGAGATGGCCATAGTGCTGTGCTTTAAATACATATATTCACATCCTGTCTGCTTGGAAGTATGACACAGAAGCCAATTTTTGAGACTTACACCCACAGCATTAGGATCTGACAGAGCTGTGATGATTCAAAGACCACCATTTGGACCACATATTATCACTGCAGCTTTCTATTTTATATCAGCACACAGCAGCCTAAATGTAATATATGACCCTCAATTCAGGACAGGGATGGACTGGTGCACTGTTAAGCAATCCAGTACTGCATATGGCATTATTGCTGCCACCGTGCAAGAAGACTCAATAAAGCAAATGTACTCGTAGGTGTGTAATGCAAAATGACTGTGGTTATATAGACTAACTACTCATTACTGTACTCTGCTGTAACGATACCTTACCTTTGAAACACACATGCCCTGTTCCTTTCCTTTCTTGTTACTTCAGTGTGTGATTTGCTTCTGATGGAGTTGGATTTGGATACTGAGTAAATGAATACATATTTATGACTAGATTCTCAGATCTGTCATATTTAGTACTAATACTAGGAACAGTAGCTGTATCTGTAGAAATAGTAGTAGTACTATTAGGAGCCGTAGTGCTAGTATAACATGTTATATAGGTGAGTCAGAACATAGGAATTGTGCAATCATAGAGCATAAAACTACTTCTCGGTCCACTTATGCTCTAGGACAGAAGATAGGTAGGCAGTAAAATTTAGACCACTAGCCTAGCTCTGAGTCTGTGATTTGGGATTGCATACAGAAATGTAATCTCAGAACCATTGTGTTGGGAGTCATGGTGCTGAACTTGATAAAGCATTTACCCTGGAGGAAAGATGTAGGCTCTACAAGTGATGGGCGGGGAAAAGCTGTAGAGGGATACCCGTCTCAGAGGGTGATCTACAGGAGTGAATAAAGAGCAGTTGTTTAGAATTAGCCAGAAAAGAAACCCTGTGAATGAGACTGCACCTTAATTCCCACTTCTCTTCAGGACTTAGTCCTCTTGACTATGAGGTTCAAATAAACCTCATTATCTATTTCATGTCCCTGGCCCAGGACTGCCAAGAACAATCTCAAGGCTGTCAGGAGACATGTCTTGTAGGGATTCCTTGAACAGATTCCTTTCAGAGAATAGAACCTACACCTCCTTTGCAAAAAAAAAAAAAAAGATCAATTGCCATGCCACTCTTCATTATTCTGTTTTTTAGTTAACCTACAGCTCAGAAAGTCATTCTCTTCTGCTTGATCGAATTCAAATTCACACCATCCAGTTTGAGGACACTGGAAGAATTAGCCTTATAAAATTACCCTTATAAAATCCTTCAAAGAAGAAAAATACTCTCCGAATGATGTGCTGAAGCATGGTTGGTGAAATGAAACTACCTCAAAAAACTGCCTCCCTGTTACCCTTTGCTAACAGCTATCAGTAATCAAGATGGACTCTTAGTAGCTTTCATACATGCCAGTCCTTCAGTGATGCTGGATTCTTCCTGCATCACTGTTTCAACATTTTTTAAAAATCATCTCCCTTTGCTTACCAGGATCCATATAACATGTACAAGTATACACACTTGCCTACTGAATTAGTTTCCATTTTTGTGTAATATACCCACCATCTACTCACCCGTTTATCCACCCATCTATCCATCCATCCATCCATCCATCCATCCATCCATCCATCCATCCATCTATCATTCATGCTTTGATATAGGTGGCATTACTCTAGCACTCAAGGACTTTACAGGCTAGCAAATTTCTGCCAGGATTCAGAACAGGGAAGCAGTCTTACACGCATTTTGCAGTATCACAGAAGTCAAATAAGTGACTGAAGAAGAAAGCAAACTCTCTTGTCCAAAACTTAATGGAAATCTATTGTAGAAATTAGTTTCTTCCACTAATTCAATATGTCTTTTCTCAATCTGATGATAAAACTTTTCTTAGAATTCTTTTGTGGTCCTTGTGGTCTTTTATTTCTTGTTTAAACTAAGAATCCTTCAGGCCCACCATGGCCATTGCCATCTGATACCACTTTCACAGGCATCCTGAATCAAAACCTCTTCCTTATCCTAAATCAGAAACTTGGAAAGAATTTACCTGCAGGCATTTATTCCAGGACTATTCTGGTTTCTGTTTTTAAATATTCTAGTACTGGCTATTTCAATTTCTGCTTCTGACTGCAAATGTCTGGATTCTTTAAACAATATTTTTAATGAACGTCAGAGTTCATTTCAACTAGTGGCATCACCTGATGCCAACTTTTATTTTTCTGCTCTTCCTTTTCACTCTGCTTTGAAGCACTCTCCTTAATTAACATTGTAATCTTTTGCTCTGAGATGATTTGTATCTTCTTGAAGCATCAAAATGAATTCTTCCTAAGATGATAGTGTTTTAGGTATCTTTCCATCCGTATGATTTTTATGTCAAGTCTACTAGTTAATTGACACAATTTTAAAATCTGTCACCTTGAGTTTCCCCTCTCCCAATATTTTCAGTGAAGCTGGAATGGCTCCACCATTACACCCCAGACCTTCTGCATCTCACTGAAGCTTATAAGAGGAAAAGAGCTGTCAAATTACATTACTCCTGTATCCAATCTCTCACTTCACCTGCCTGGATGACCATAATAACTGCATCATAGAAGTAATCCTTGCACTTCTGGACTCCGACAACTGGGGAAGGCTTATTCACTTTCTTCTCAGGTGCAATCATTGTCATGTACAATAACAACTTAGAGGTGAACTACAGCAGAATGAGACAAATGTTGAGAACATCAGCTGAGACCCTTCGTCTTGTCCAAAGGCTAGGATTTCTATTAAAATATTGAAAATATCAAGACATCTCTTATGATAGAGTCTTCATTTACAGATCCAAATTTAGTTTAGCCAAACAAATGCTACATTGCATGGAAGGAAATAAATACAAATCCAAGCCAGAAACAGATTTACTCTCCAGAAACAGCATTTTTTCTTTTGAAAAATGCTTAGATTAAACTCCATAAAAAGTTATGGCCTATTTTTATTATTGATCTGACCTGAAATTTCAAATACAATTATTTCAGGGTTTTGGCACAAGGAATTGTTAGGTAGTTACATCTTTTGAATATGTCTTGGGAATACAATAATTGGATTTATTAACAGCTTTACGATAACAGATACAGAAGAGTCCATAAAAAAATTGATTCTAACATTAGAAAATGAGAAAAGTTTCAGAATGATCTACCATTATGAGGGAGGCAGGATACTGATATGATGTTTTTCAGTAAGTCATGATTCAGCAGCAACATTAAGAAATATTTTTCCTTTTTTGTATGCACTGCCCACACCACAAAGTCTGAATCATCCATAACATGAATTTTGAGATCAGAATTAGGCAAACTGAACTCTTGCATAGCTTTAGGATTTAAGTTCTCAGATTTTCAATTCGGTTTAATAAGGTCAATTGAATTTCAAAATTTCTGTCAAGAATTTTTTTTTAGCTGGGTAACAAAATATGCATGAATGAGAAGGGTGGTGTTGCTAAAGATACAAAAATGTAACTATGCATGCAGAGACAGTTACAGATAATAAAAGATAAGACCACTTTTTCCACACCTCTTTATTTAAAAAAAAAAAGTTAAAAAGAATTGTATGTATAGGATAACAAGAACAATGAAAGCTTTGTATGATACTTGTAAAGCTGTAGCATCAAGAATTCACTGAACAATGTGCCTCTTGACAGAGATTCTTTTAAAGAGAGAAAAACTGTAGTCCAGGAAAGTCAGCCATATCTTGATATTTTATAAAATTTACTTTTAGAACAACCCAGCAAAAATATATCCCAAGTAGCTAACCTAAGACCTGCTAGCACGACCTGTGGCTAGGAGGGGTGTACAAGCTCGTGAAATCATACAAGTTTTGTTAGTAAGTACAGTCACAAGTAAAATCAAAGCATTAAATATCATGAATCACAAGAAATAAGATTCTATAAAATAAGAAAGAGCATGCAAATTTGAAAAAAAAATAAAAGCAAGTGCTTGAAAAAGAGTACAGAAGGCTAGTAGTCCTCTGCTATAAGGAGTATGATGTTTTATATTACCTCTTCCTCTGCTGAATTAGCAATAAATTAAAGGATTTATATGTTTATATTTATTCACAATTAAAATAAGTTACTGGTCCGATTCATCATTCTATATTATGAACATTGTATTTAAGAAACGTTCACAATGCTTTATCTTTCAAGGTTTTTAGTTTAAATGTTCTAAAGCTTTTCTAAAAACTAAATCACTGCTGGGCTTTGCGATTTCTCGTCTATGATTTCTTAATTAGAGCACAGCACACAAACTCTACACATGCATACACACACACACTCAGAGAATCATATATACCCACAGGTTGTTGGGTTGTGGGGTTTTTTTTTCAGAAAATAGTAAAAATACATATTTTAATCCATCAAAATTCAACTGTCCTCAACTGTAAGTGAACATCTGCTTTCATCTAAGGAACATTTTAAACTTCTTGACAGTAACAAGAATTGTAATCCCTAGAGACTAGCGCTTTTCTTTTCAGAGAAAATTCATATCATGGATGGCTTTATGGTAGGAAACTGCAGTATGCTGTATGCGATTGTAAGTGAACACACAGCATAGTCACCTCCATAAGCTCACTGAAACTTCAACATTTGACTCAGTAGAAAAAATTACCTGGAAAAGAGAATGAACAATGCTATGAGAATTTCTATAAAGTCTCTAGGCAGATTATTAGCAGTATTTCCAAAAACCTCAAAGGGTAAAGTCAGCTCTTTCCTTTATTTTTATGGGTTTTCACTTTCAGCCCTTGTTTAATAGTGGTGTAAGTCAGCTTTCACAGTTATTACAGGGAAAATAAGATCAGCTTATTAATGTAACTTACAAACCCCAGGAAGATGCAAAATACCTTATCTAGCTTTTTAGCCATTCTAAACCCTATGTTAAATAACTATCTATAGGTTTGATTCTGCTGTCACTTAGCTTAACACTTGAGTTGCATTTTGTATTGTGTCTTGAACTGAAACAAGTTACAAGGTTTCACCCTTCTTTAGTGACCAGGACCATGGTTCTTCCCAAGAACTGACCAAGTGTTCAGCACAATCCTAGGAGCCAGGAGCTCCGTCTGCCTCTGCCAAGATGCCCTAACTTGTCTTTAATAAAACCTTCAGATGGTACTTTTTCTTCCTACAATATGTAAGTTTAAAGTGCAGTGAAGGTCTATTGAAATGTTAGAAACTAAAAATACTTTAATATTCATTCATGTGATGTGAGACAGAATCTGAATGCAGCAGCACTGAGTTAAAAGCATAGCATTGCTTCATTGCCCTAATTGTTTGCTAGCCAAAGGTGGATTCAAAAAATAACTATTTTTATTTTTATAAATTTCCACGAGACAAGATCCTTAGTATTGAGTTCCTGTGCTCCTTTCTAAAGGTGTTCAGTACCTCCACTTCTCATTGAATTTAACGACAAAAGAACTTGTTCAAATCCTACCAATGTCTTACATACCTTAGAATAGTGCCAGTATAAATAAGAATTACTGAATGCAATTAAGCTCACTTCTTTAAAACATGCAGTAAATCATGGCAGCTACCTCCAGCAGGCAAGAAAATACAAATTATCTGGGACAAGCATAACAAAAATGTTATGTGAGAAACTTGTCCATGCTTGTTTAAGTGCATCTTATTAGCCTTAATAGTAACAATTATCCATGATAACAATGATTATCCTTGAGTTATATCTCTGTATGTACAAGTATATTGGTGTGTGACCAAATCCAAATGAAATATGACAGACAGACAAGGTGCTACCCATCAGCTGAAAAAAAAAATTTAAACATTTACCAAATAACTCTGGTGGTAGGACACTACTTCCTCCATCTTATTTGTCACCAGTCTCCTCCAGGAATTACTCCACATTGGAGCTGCCAAAATGGAGCCTGAGCACCTTAGTACAATGCCTACCAGTTTGGTCCCAAGCGGTCAAAAGAAAAGTTAAACCAAGATACTGCACTTTTCACTGAAGCACCTAAGAACTGTCCACACATTCTGTTTTACTAAATGACTCCCAGTTGTGGAGTACAACATGTTAGCTGCTGTTTCCTTCACTTATCTGAAATTCAAGCTAATGAATTTCATCTCACAGCTGGAATGAATAGGAAAGTACATGCAGATAGTTATGCAGCTGAGCTCAGCTTAAAAGATGTTTTCTAAGTCATTTGATTATGTAAGATGGTGTTCTCACAGCATGAGACAGTCACAATTTTTTACCTTAACTAAAATCTAGAGACACTTTTTGCAAGTTAGCAACTTAAGTTAATGATTCTGCACAAGCAGTGTGATGGATTTTCCGGGTCTGTCAGAATTTTTTCATTTTCTTCCTGCCTTCTTAGGTGTTAACCATTATGTCATTTCAAACAATCCCCCTGGTGACACAGAGAATTATTCTGGTGGGTTTTCTGTCCTTCCACTGCCATATGTTCATAACAAATTGTTTTACATGGGCAATTGCACCTTACAAAGCAAGAAAATGTAAATGTACAAGAACATTCCTAAAGAAAAATCAGATGATTTCCTGGAATTCCTCGCCCTTCTTTCAACCACTATTTTTTTTGCTTGCTTCATGTGAATGAAAAATTCAGCAATTGTTCTTCAAATCTCCTTTACGGTTTGAGTTTGTCATGATATCCTTATTTATATTCTATCATTTATTTTTAAGGTTAATTTTCTGTTAATCTCTGCCTTTTTTCCCCTTCAGTATACACACAGACAACTCTCACAAAGGGAAAACTGCAAATGCTGGAATGAGAGGAATGTCTCTCTCCTCACACATTTTCTCTGACATGAAATGCAGGAAATACAGTTTACTATATTTTGCAAAGGCATGAGGCTGCATTCTGGCCATAGCTGTTAATGAAAGACAGCTACAGTGCAGTCTGAATGACTGAGACCAAGCTAAGCTCAAGCATAGATAACAGACAAATGTAAGTAGACAGTCTTTGCAACTTGTTAGCCTTGAATATCAAGAGTTAGTTCTGTAAATAAAATTTGCCTAGTTCACTCTCTGCATTATTGCAAAAACATGAGCAAGAGCTCCCAAGTGTCATCTGTCTAAGTGTGATGGTTCACTTGGTCTCTGTCTGAACTACAGTTTCCTTCTCTGCTGTCTTGCTGAATCAAGCAGCATCAGTAAGGTGGAACGATAAGGCAAGGTGTGCCTGCTGACCTCCACATGAATACGTGCCTGCATCCTCAGGAGGAATAAAGCAGGAGAAATTACAGCAAATTAAAAATAGTCTTAGAACAAACAATCAAAATTAGCCAGAATTAACCAAATGAGCAGCATGTTCCCCGTAGCTGTAGAATAACCTTGTATGCCTATGATTTCTTCTGAAGAGTGTTCATCCTCCACACACAATTTGCAAATGGTGATAAACCTCCATTAATCATAGACAGGTTTCTGCCAAGCACTCCCCTCTCTTTCATTCCTGCCTTTAGTTCAGTGTTTTATTTAAATAGTCCATCACAGGAGTAATGTTCCTGAAAAAAATGTTTACCCCTTTATAAGGTCATTTTTTCTTCCATTTCAAGAGTGGATTTTTTAAAGGCTATAGATGTGTTTACAGCCACCAGAAATTATGTGAAATCTCTAGACATGGCTCTCTTCCCACCTTCCTGGATTACACCATAGTGTAACAACTACTGTAGAGCAAAAGAACCTGTTCTTCTCACTTAATACATTTAATTTGAGATTATCCATTCTTTTTTTTTGACTCAATCAAGATAATTACTGTACGTGGAGTTAATGATATCTTTGGAGGTGACTGAAACCAAATTGTATTTGATTTTGTCACGTGAACTGAAATGGCATGTCTGATAAATGAGAAATTTCATGATCTATGGATTGAAATCTGGATTTAACATCCTCAGTCCACTTTTTGATTAGATAATGAAAACCACAGTGGGATGAGTTTCACACTATTCTTTACTTCTTAATTTCACTCCATAATCAATAACTCCACACTATACTATAAAAAAATTCTATGAAAAATAGAAAGTACTATCCACCTATAAAAGGCTTGACTTTTCCTCACTAATCCAATAGGCTCACTGAGTTCCTTTGCTGGTCTGATTGTCTACACAAAGGAGTGGCAATAACGTCTGCGTTTGCAAGGCATGTGTGAGTACTCCATCACACACTAATTTTCCAACCACAGGAGTACCTCAGCACAGGCAGACTCAAGCTGCTCCTACAGTCATGTTGCAGCATGTGCTGTGGCCTGGATGGTAGCCTTAAGACCTCAAGATGCTAAGTAGCATACTCGGTAATATAGCAATTTACACAGTCCTTACAAACAGATGAGCCATAGTAGTTCTTGTTTTGTTTTTATATATTTTTTTTTCTAGAGTTGCCCTTACACTAGGAAAAGTCATAAGATGCAAAGGTCTCATAGCACTGCTTATTGCTTACCTACCCTAATGTTACCTATACAGCATCTCAGGCTCAACTTAACAGGAGCCAGCTGTGTCGGAGCATAGTGATAACTTGGATGTCAGTAGTTCCCTGCAGAGCACTGAGCTGTTGATGTACTCCCAATCAATTCCTATGCAGTTACAGTTCAGTGAGCTATTTAAAGAAAAAGATGACTGTGTAAAGCAAGAGGGATATTCAAAGAGAATAACAGATTGAGAAATAAGGGACTAAAAGCAGGGCAAAACCTGAAATACTGGAGATAGACCTGGCACAGAGAGGAGAGATATTCACATCAGCAGCATTCCTTGATATTTCTAATGCTTTTACTGTAGAAAAGCACTTAAATCCTGTAGTGTAAGTTCTAATTTACCTCACCAGGATAAGCCAAGTGGACAGGAAAACTATTGGAAGAAAAATGACTATGTTATAAATGTAGTGTGTTCTGGTGATTACTGAGTTTAAATATCTCTGTCAGTCAAAAGAAATACAAAATGCAAGAGATTTTCAGATAGAATATTATTAAGATCTCTGTTGATTGTTTCTATTTCAATATAACTATAACATGCAGTTAACTTCTTGTCCTTGGACTGTTTTTTAGCATATTTCTTAAGCATGTATTTTTAAGTGATTTGCAGAATCAAAATATACTTTTCAAAACATACATTGCTAGAATTATTTCCATTCTCTTAATACCATTTCCACAGTTAATTAGAAAAGCAAACAAAAGCCAGGCTCTTTTTGCCAAAATTCAAAGCCTGAAAATAGAAATATAATATGTTTTCAAACAAAAATGGAAATAATTTTTTTCTCATGTAAACTGAAATTTATTTTCATTTATTAAACATAGTCATGGGATAAGTTTTTGCTCTTCTTTCCTTCCTTCCTGATATTAACACTTACAAGTATTTAACTTAATTAGCTGCAGATTTACAAATCCAAGCAGTTTAGCAACTTCTCTTAGCCAAACCAATGAAGTTGCAGAAACTGCTCTTACAGATCACAGTGAAATTCTAATTCCCCAGTGCCGAAATGTAATAACACACAACATATATTTTTGTTGCCACAAAGAGAAAAAGCATGAAAAGCTGAAGATGGAAAGCAAAAAAAAAAAAATAAAAAAAAATATTGTGGAATTGCAGTTGAAATGAAGACGTCTTAAATATCCATGTGTTTTCAAAATGTTTTTTAAAATGTCCAAATGGTAGCCCCCATAAGTCACAGCCTTTTCAAAACATTCGGGTTCCAGTTTGAAGAGGTTCTGACAGCAGTGCTAAAAGAAAGGATGTGAGTTCAAGGCTCTTAATACTGTTGCTTATGGGAAAAAAGCATTCTCTTCCAGAAATCTGTAGTTTAACAGAACCCATTCTATATACGCTAAAATAGAGCCAAAGTTCAATTTAAAGTGCTGTTGCACACTTTACCAAAGCTCTTGACTTCAGAATTTTTTTCTCAACTGGGCTTACAAATCCTGTACCTGTTGACCTTCAGAACATGGTACAAGACCATTTATTCTCTCAGCTTTTTGCTTTTGTGTGTGTCTGAACGAGGTGAGGAAAGAGGAAGGAAGAATCATCTGGGGGAGTCACTGGTGTTTAAGACAGACGACATGGACAAAAAACATTCCACTGAAACTGCTGGAGAAAGACAGATAGGCAGAATGTAATTAGTCAAACGCTATTAGCAAGACTACCATAAAATGGGCTAATTTTTTTTTCATTTACACTGGTTTATAGCAAGTACACAATAAGAATATTGCTTATATTTGGAGGGAAGAAACACAAATTTCCATTTGTGATTGCAGCTGGGATTTAAAATCTTCAGCTTCTGTAGTTGGTTTGAATTGCGGGCTCATGAAGTGAAATGTTTGTAATGCGTTTGGAAAAATATTAACTCTTACAAACTGATTGGACCAGTATCTTGCTAATATAGTTAGACATAGCAGAGTGGCTGAAGCATTCAGTATTAGTATCAATTAGGATTTCTTTCCTTAAGTCAACTCCTCTGAAACCTCTAGAAGATATACTTTATCTAATACGTGGGGTTCCCTCATAATCATGATCCTGAATTTTAATTATCTTTAAGACAAGAGATTAATAGGACAAAATTACCTCAAGAATACTGGAAGCATACAGTATAAAATCAAGCACCAAATTTCTGACAGGCCTTTGCCTTAAATGCGACTACTGTTCAAAAGAGCCATGGACTTCTATATTGTGTTCAATGAATAGTTTAAAAATTTGCTGCTTTTATACCTGCTATGAGAATAGAATTAAAAATGACATATTGATAATTATGCTCAACATATAAAATGTATTTGAGTATGTTCTGATGTGTTGTCAGAGAATATTCAATCTCATGCAAAAACTGAAGGAAAAATATTTTATTTTCTTAAATTACAGTAACATTTTCACTTCCTGTCATTTGACACTGATTGTCTCTTGAGGTTCTTCCTGAAGGCTATGACTCATGATTCAAAATAAAATCAAGCTTCCTATAGAGCACTTGTTTCAAAGAACCTGTTTCCCTGTGATCCTATGGTTTTCATAAGATAACATGAGTTGCGACACCTACAATTTCAAATGCTTAAACTGCATTTTAAAAATATGTAGATGTATATTACCTGTACTTGGCCTTTTAGGGGGCGGTAGGAGGGTATATCAGTAGCTGAAATTTAATTGTTCCAAGGCGGCACCAACTATTGAGAAAGCTGTGTTCTTTTGAAACACATAAACAATTAAGTAAGAAAGAGAAGCAATGTGAATTAGTAACATTGTAGTTCTTTCATTGACATCATAAATGGCTCCTTTGAATGTTTTGATGTTGTTTTGACATAGAAATCTTACTAC
The DNA here is from genome assembly GCF_000687185.1 of Egretta garzetta. NCBI lineage: Eukaryota > Metazoa > Chordata > Aves > Pelecaniformes > Ardeidae > Egretta > Egretta garzetta. Next base: position 3,494,645 of record NW_009260600.1, read on the forward strand.
ACATTGACACATTTTTCTATTTGCAGTTGCTTTGTGTAGTACTCTTTGTGTGCCAAATCATGGTAAAAGGTTGACATTATAAAAGCTAAAATTTTGTATCTTCTCTTGCTCCTACCTATCCATATCCATTAGGGCCTGATCCTACAGATGCTTACAAATAAGAACAATTCTGTGTTGTTCTTTGAGAATGTCTCACATATGTAAATTTAAGTGACTGGGGATTGAAACCTAAGCTTGTACTAATGAAAAAATTAGCTTCCAATTTTGAGGTCTGGAATCATCCAAATGCTCTAAATGAATTATGATTCATTTGTCATATAAATTAGCTTTGTAACCGAAAACATTTTTACAGGAGAAATTAATTCTCTTATATACATATTGTATGTAACAAGACCATATTTCTGAATTGCCAAAGAAAGAATGATAATTTGGCAAAATCTTGGTATTCAGTTTCCTTGAAATACTAAAAATTTGGGCATAGATTTACCAGGGACCTGACTGGAGCGTAGCCCCCTTGATCATTTGGGCATATTCCCTGATACATTCACGGATGCACATCCCCTGTTTAGAGCAGTGCTGCATTAGTCCCTGACTCTTCACTCCCCTGTTTATGGTGGAGTAGTATCTGCAGCATCATGGCATTCCAAAGATTTTCAAAGCAAGTGCCATGGAGTAACACAAACTTTGCCTGGAAAGAACCTCTGGCGATCCAGCCTCCCATGTGGAGCAGTACTGCAATCAACGGTAGTTCAGGTTACTCATGGTTTTCTCTAGCTGAATCTCGTAAAAACCACCAGAAGAAAACTCCGCTATCTCTCCAGGTAAACTTCTTAGTGAAAAAGCTACCATTGCCCTTTGTTCTTGCTATTTTCTGCTACAAGAAGAGGTTGGTTCTGTCACTAGGAACCCTTTTGTGTAGCAGTAAAAAACTATTAGCTTTCTCCTCATCATTCTCTTCACCAGAGTAAGCAAGCCCAGCTGCCTAAAATGCTCACCCCACAGGCTCTTATAGATTCTGGGAGCCCTCCGCTGGATTCCCTCCATTTTCCAAAACAGTTCTTGAACTGGGAGCCCCAAAAGTAGACACAGTATTCCAGCTGTGGCCTCATCAGTGCTGAACAGAGGGGCACAACACCTACCTTCCTTCAGCCAGTGTGCAGTTTCCTTATCTGTGCAATTTGCCAATGATTACCATACAAATCTTTCTTGTCCTGTTGGAGCTGTGGGTGGGGGTCCAAAGAAATATCTAACGACTTATCTTGAACCCATATTGTAGGCCTACTTTAAATGAACCAATTGAATAACCCCCCCTAGGAAAAGTATGAAAGATAGTGATTGAGGTTTATTTATAATTTGGGTTAAAATAATAGACTTATAAAGCTTAGTCCAAGGGGACTAATAGATCATTTGGACTGACCTCCTGTATGTCAGAGACTAATAATTTTCACTCAGTGATATACTCTGGCCACTATCACACAAGCCTCCTTGTTAACAGGGTTGATGAAGAAGGGCAAAACCAAGCCACACTTAACCAGGAAGGGAACAGAAAAAGAAAGAAAGTAAAAAGAAAAAAAGCAGAGTTGATCACTCAGGAAATGAACAAAGGCCTTGCAAGCAGACAGTAAAAGCTCCTCCTGAGAGGAACTTGGTGACTTTTTCCTTTTCTGACTCTTCTTTTGAGGAAAGAGGATCCAGCCTACCTCAGAGAGAGGATAAAGAGAGATCCACAAGGTCAGAAAGCTGAAAAACACAAACTGTGAGTGGGAAGCTCAGCTGACTGCTGGAGAATGGAAAAGGAGTAATTATCCCTGTTTGCTATGATACTAGGTATAAGCCTAAAAAGTTTTATTCAGCTGAAGCATAAATTCTAATTATAATGAACAATTGCCTATATGACTGAAAAAGAAATTAAGGGATTGTGTGTTATTTCATAAAAATGCATCAAGAAAACGGTCAAAAATCAAGGTTAAATTCTATAGACAACTAAAAGTGGATATGGAGTATTTCTAGAAACAACACCATTTTCCTTGGTCTTACTAGAATAGTCCTGTTTTATTTCCAGAAATAGGTACCTTTCATCAGCACCATGTGGTAGAATGCCCTTGGGAAAAGGTCAGTTGTAGAACTATAAAGCGTCAGAACTGAGAGGAGAGACTCATTTAAACTGGACTTAAGTAAACTTCTAATAGAAACCTGTACTTAGCATATAAATATAACTTTACATTCCTCTAAACTGAGACAGCACTTGGTGCAAAATACAGAAGACCATATAGGATGGACCATGGGAGACAACAAAGTGATTGTCAGATGTCTCTTTTTCCAAAATAATTTTTTGAAATAGATTTTCCTCATTATCTTAGATGACTAAATTTAATATAAACACTTTTTTTTGCTATTTCACGTATGTGGTACTTAACAACCTACAGCTGCTTTGTGATATTATTAGTTGCTTGAGCTCAAATCTCATAATAGCTAGGATTGGCACTGAGTATCTAAGATGCTCTTACAGTCAGCACATTTTACAAACAATAAACTACACTAAAAGGTCAAATTCGTGATCTTTTAATAGATTTCAGTTTTGTTAGAACAATTGTATTTTATGCTTAAAATAGTCTTTCTTTCCATGACCTAAGTATAAATGTATTTGCTAGAGCAATCTGTCTCTGTTTATTTACAGGTACACGCAGCTTTTGGTGTGAAATCACAAAATAACTAGATGCACTTATTGACATCTTTTTCATGCAGAGCCTGATCAGTCTGGCTTTTCTAAGAGACTGGCACTCCTCACAACCAGTCCTGATGCTGCTTTGATTTTCACTGGTGCACAACTGCCTTTAAAAAAGTGATCTTGATGCAATATGACAGTTATGAAAGCATGAAGAAAAAGGTTCTAATAGTGATTTTCTGAAATTTTAGAGCTTAAAAGAGAGAAAGAGAGCGACCTCTCTATGGTTCAACACTGACAGAGGCTGGATTTTGTACCCTGTGACTGCACAGCTATATGTGAAAGTGGCTAGCGACCAGTGTTGGATTGCTGGTTGATGGTTGTCCCTTGTTAATGAAATATATACTTAAACCAAATAAAACCACTTTGACTTAGAAAACAATAGTTACAGACATTGAGAGGTGTGGTGAACCTTCAGAGTGTTTTGAACTGAAAAAAAACTTCTTAGTGATCAAAAGAATGAATATATATCATAGGTTCCCTTAAAGACAGGTCTGGAGGATTGTGCACTCCAAACTCAATGAGATGATAAATACTGGAATGCCATTATCACTCAAAGAAGAATCAGTGAAGAAATGCAGGTATTCACTCCACTTGTGTATAAAATGATTGAGAATCTGCATATCTAAATGAACTATCAGGTTCAAAGTCTAAGGTTTTCACATTGTGTATATGGTTTTATGCCTAAACCCCACTTCGTTTACATAGGTAAGTAGAGAGAAGAGCAGGGAGGCAGATGAACCCTCTAGGTTTTCCATAAGCAAATGAAATGTGCTCTTCTTCTCCTGCTACCAGTGTTTGCCTGAAGGTGGTAAGCAGGTCATCTGTTTTGGGCTGTAAGTAAATAGTTTGGCATGTTTTTTAATTGGTGTTAAGAGTGAATTTAAAGCATTGGACTGAAAGGGTGATCTATTTCTTTGTTATAATGATTGGTAAAACATGAGATTTCCAAACTTCTCTGGACTGTGAATTCAGCTGATGGGCTGTGCCTCTATTTAACTGTACGTAACGGCTTGAAAGTAGATAATGACTGGTAGCTAAAAAATGGCATCAGAAAGTGTGTTCTGGTGGCCACAATCATTCAGGAAATCTTTCTTGCATGAATCATGCTAATGAAGATAGACTTGAATACTTACGGGTTTCATGTTTAGTGGTGTCAGATTAAACAATCAAAGAATTCCCGAGCCCTGCTCCAAACACTATCTTCTTGTGTGTAAATGTAACACAGGTCTGTTTCATAGCTCTTTCTAAAGCAGTGATTTGTAGGTTTTCAAAACCTTGAAACATTATTACTGATAAGTGCTAAAATGATATGTCAAACCAAACGTTTAAAAATATCTTAGCATACGCAGTAAATGCTCGTTTAGACCTGGTTCAGGCAAGAATGTGCCAACTATATTATGGGTGTCCTGAAGTAATAAAAAATACTTTTATCCATCTCATTGTCACTATGGTATGTTGCTTCAAGAGCTGCCTCTAGAAATTTACATGTCCTGAGCAGCTTCAGAAGATTCCTGATTTCTTTGAGCCAACTTAAAAAATTAAAAAATCAATGTCTATCCCTTTCTCTAGCCATGAAATTTTTTCTTTTACTCCCTAATAAAAAAAATATCAAGGAAATACTAACTTTTCTCTTCCTTTAATTCACTTGAGAGACTCACATTTCAGAGACAGTAAAAAAGACCAGTAGCTAGGCGATTTTTCAGGGCTTATGAGTTATGATATGAAATGAAATCATAAAAATTCCATAAAATTTGAGATTTGGAAACATGGGCAAATAGCATTTATGATCCAAAAAGATTTCTTAGCCCTGAGAGTAACTGATGCCCAGTTTTGGCTCAGTCTCAGTGGCAGCAATGTTTTAACATCCCAGATCCCAGAAATGCTGGATTCTTAGTCTGAACTGGACTACCAGTAATAATGTTTGAGAACCATACTTGAGATCTGGAAAAAAAATCAGTGAACACATGATGAGGGCAGAGCATCAGTCTTTATTTGTTAACCATTGCACAGGAAAATTTCCGATAACCTTTACATTTATATCTTTACAATGAATAATGTTCTTGGGCTCAAGTATAGAAACATGTAGACCTGCAAAATCAAACCACAGCAGTATGTTTTATGTATAGCAAAGTTATTTTTGGCCAAGCATCTACTTTAAAACCTTTCTCCAATTTTTATTTTTCTCTTTCTCAAACTCTGTACAGTTGAATTCATGACAACTAATTCAGCTGACATTACAGAGAGAGACAAACAAAAATAGTTATTTTAACATTCTACAATTTCCATGAAATACTTCTGAGAGGATCGCAATAACATACGTCAATACATATACAAAATACATGATTGTGTGGGGTGCTAGAAAGGTTTTCCTGGCACAAGTGTGTACCGACTCACATAATTCATGAACAGTGAAGAACAAGACCACTATATGCAGCAAAATTAAATGCAGCCTGACCTCGGTACCAGGGAAGGTTATGGAGCAGATCATCCTGAGTGTGCTCACCAGGCATGTGGAGGACAACCAGGGGATCAGGCCCAGCCAGCATGGGTTCATGAAAGGCAGGTCCTGCCTGTCCAACCTGATCTCCTTCTATGACCAGGTGATCTGCCTAGTGGATGAGGAAAAGGCTGTGAATGTTGTCTACCTGGACTCTAGTAAAGCGTTTGACACCGTTTCCCACAGCATTCTCCTGGAGAAGCTGGTGGCTTATGGCCTGGACAGACATACTCTTTGCTGGATAAAAAACTAGCTGGATGGCTGAGCCCGGAGAGTTGTGGTGAATGTTGTTCAATCCAGCTCATGGTCAGTTACAAGTGGTGCCCCCCAGGCCTCAGTATTGGGGCCAGTTCTGTTTAATATCTTACCAACGATCTGGATGAGGTGATTGAGTATGCCCTCAGTAAGTTTGCAGATGACACCAAATTGGGTGGGAGTGTCGATCTGCTCAAGAGGAAGAGGGCTTTTCAGTGGGAGCTGGATAGGCTGGATCAATGGGCTGAGGCCAACTGTATAAGGTTCCACAAGGCCAAGTGCTGGGTCCTGCACTTGGGTCACAACAACCCCATGCAACGCTACAGGCTTGGGGAAGAGTGGCTGGAAAGCTGCCTGGCAGAAAAGGACCTGGTCAACAGCCAGCTGAGTATGAGCCAGCAGTGTGCCCAGGTGGCCAAGAAGGCCAACAGCATCTTGGCTTGTATCCGGAATAGTGTGGCCAGCAGGAGTAGGGAAGTGATCGTGCCCCTGTACTCAGCACTGGTGAGGCTGCACCTCAAATACTGTGTTCAGTTTTGGGCCACTCACTACAAGAAACATGTTGCGTTGCTGGAACACGTCCAGAGGAGAGCAATGAATCTGGTGAGGGGTCTGGAGCACAAGTCTTCTGAGGAGCAGCTGAGGGAACTGGAGATGTTTAGCCTGAAGAAGAGGAGGCTGAGGGGAGACCTTATCACACTCTACAACTGCCTGACAGGAGGGTGTAGGGAGGTGGGGGTCGGCCTCTTCTCCAGGTAATGGGCAATAGAACCAGAGGAAATGGCCTCAAGTTGTGACAGGGGAGGTTTTTATTGGACATTAGGAAAATTGTATTCACCTAAAGGGTTGTCAAGGTTTGGAACGGGCTGCCCAGGAAGTGGTCGAGTCCCCATCCCTGGAAGTATTTAAAAGAAAGGTAGACGAGGTGCTTAGGGACATGGTTAAGTGGTGGACTTGGCAGTGCTAGGTTTACAGTTGGAGTTGATGATCTTAAAGGTCTTTTCCAACCTAAACAATTCTATGATTCTATTCTATGAAAATGGAGACAGCGTTGAATACTACCAACGTTCATAATGTGTCTGAAGTAAGCTTAGCTTTTCAGAGAATCACATCGATTTTATTCAAAGCTTAGAAAGCACAAGGTCAATCAGATTATTAAAATTAATATATATAAAAAATAGGCAGATTCATGCCCTGTACTGAATTCATACAGAATGTCATTGGGGTAAGTGGTAGGTCCAGCTGTGTGAAAATGTCAGCTTTCAGCCCCTGGCTACAAGAAACTTCTCTATTATTTTCCTGAAGATTGCCTGGGCAGTTCACCATACAGTGCCAAATGATCCACCCTTTCCATTTCATGTTGTGCACCAGATGTTGATACTTTTACAGACACTAAGTACCCTTTATTCCATAAGGATACAGTTTCACAGCAACGTGGCCCTTAGTGATCTTTCCTGTTGTGCATCTATTTACTCCAGATAATGTCTAAAGAATCGAACTTTCTAATTAACTTCTCAGATAACAAATTGCTGTATTTTGGTGGCTGAAGGGTCTGCATGTATTAAGACATTAGTAACATATTAGTAAAAATCCTAAGTTGATTACTGTGTTTAAAAGAACAGAGTGAGGCTATATTTCTCTTTAATACATCTTTATAGTGTAGTAGAGTAAAAGCAGTTATTTGAAAATAGTGTGGAGATCAACCATGTCAATCCAATTATCACCCCAAAGTGTTTATCTGCCAGCAGGTATGATCTCAGTCGACAGCAAATAAAAAACCTATATTATATTAACCTGTTTAGCAGTTTGAATTATGCATAATTTTAATGTACAGATTATTCTAACGGGTATACATGTATAGTGACAGCCACACGCTAGACTGAAGATGTAAAATTGACACCACAGATAAGGGGTTTTTTTACACTTTGTTTAAAAAGTAAGTTGTTTGCTTACTGGTTAAGTGAAATGTGGGGGGTGCTGGGAAGAGAGACATCTACATCAGTATGGAAAGAACCTTATGCTAATTAAAAGCCAGTCTCCTAATAAAAGAATGAATTTAGAGGGACATTCAGAAAGAAAGATTAAATAGGCCTTAGATCACATGGAAAACCTGAAAAAGATTTTGGCTGTAAGAGCACCTTTGGCTAGGATTCTCTTCTAAGACCCTTTGCTAAGACAGGAGCACCATGCAAAGGTTGTTGCCGGGCTTGTCAGAAAGAAAAGAGTAAGTCAGCTGACTGATGGAAAAAGAGAACGTCTGATCCACTCTTTGTGTAGGTTATGTATGATTTCCCTTTACCTTCACTTATGTATTTTCTAAAAAAAAAATATACCTTTGTTATTCTGAATATGACAAATTAATAGTTTTATGTACTCAGCTTTTGTTAACTGGAATTCAAGGTAACTAAGTTACCAGCAAGCATTCCTTGACTTAAGTGCAGCAAATGCAGGTGCTGGGACACCTGAGACACCATAACAAGTGCCCTAGCTCCTCTGCCTATCATCCACTCTAAGAGAGTGAGTGCTTCTTTGAGGTGCATGGGCCAAGTGCAGGGGAAGCAGTACCAGAGTTAAGAGACAAAAGACAGAAACATCTTGAAATGACTGTTGATGAAATTAAAGGATGTCTGGCATGAAGGAAGATATTGGGGTACATGACTGAACTACAAGAGTCACAGGGAAAATGTCATAGTAATGGTGCTTGGGAAACTTTTGCCCACTATTTCTAAGCAAAGCATGCTTTGTTTTACTAGTAATCTGATAAAGGTTGACTTAAAAGCTTCAGAAATCAATGGAGAGTTTTCCCTTGACTGTAGTGCACTTAAAATCCATATCATCAAAAGTGGTAAAATGTATGCAGCAAAGTTAGAGAGATACTATCTTCACAGGCAAGACCTGGAGGAGCAGAAATGTTATTTAATCTAATGTTCCACCACTGAGTGACCCAGAGTTAAATTGTGTTTGATGGAAGTGTACCTAGCAGAAAGCCATATCTTCTGGATCTGAAAACATCAAAACATAGAGGTTTTGCCATGACAAATTAGTGAAGGCAATAATTTCAACTTCAAATTTGTCTAAATTAACATTCATCTATTAGGCAGTTCTTGGAGCATTCTGAGAAGATCAGCAATTCTTCATCAGCAACATCAAAATAATCTTTAAGAAATAAGCATTTACTTTAGAAAGATGGATCTTAGTTCATAGACACATGAACAAGGCATATGTTTCAGACCTCTGGAAATAGGAGTTCCCAGCTTGTAAATATACTATACTTCTTAGCTTAAGCAAAATGAGAGTCAAGTACAGTTTATGGGTGCAAATACAATGTTTCTTATTAATAAATAAAATATCTGGCCCTGAAAGGTAAATGGTATCTCATATTCGTTAATAAAATTCTCTATTATCACTTGGTTGCACAGAGATGATTTTTTGTAGTGATGAGGTCAGAAGATCTGACATTCCAAAGGCGATACATCTGTGGAAGCCTTTCAAGCATTCAGATAAAGCATGTCAACAAGCCTTCTAGCATGATCACAAGACTATTTCCTTTATGTCCCTAACTTGTTTTGTTTATTATCACAGCAGGTGTTTTATAACTATTAGAGGTTCTGATGCAACCTTATCTCAGAGAGGTAAGCAAATAGAGCAAGTAGACTATCAATTCATAGAGGATATTTTTTCTCTGTTAGAAGGACCATCTGGTAACTCAAAAGAAAATGTAGCTGAATGCTTCATACTTTTCTCTGAATAGAGTGACAGAATTAGTGCCACCCCTCTGGAAGTATTGGTGTTATATTAAGTGGGCTTTCTGTACCTTTGTTTCTTTTGTGGGTCTGGAAGAGCACTTTGACATTTCACCATATGCGCAGTGTATTATGTATCAAGGAGTCAGTGGATATTACTGAGAGGTTTTAGCTGGTTTTGTTTTTTGAAAGGAAGATAGTTTTGCTGCTGGTGGTTCCTTTCACACAGATTTACCAATATGTTATTTTATTCTCCTTTTGCCTTGGAACAAAACCTAAATTTCATACCTCAGTGCAAATTAATTCTTTGGCGTCACTAGTGTAGAAAGCCCTCTGGGGCCAGCTATTTACAGCAGTGCCATTTTACAAGCATTGCAATCATGGATATATGACTAGGTAAACTGATAAATGGTGGTAGCTGTAAGAAGATTGAATATTTTTTGCTTTTTACATGGCACATATATTTTGTACAAGTATTGCCTCATCTTTCTTTGTTTCTACTCTTCATCACTGCAGAATGGATTAATTAATTGAGTCATTGATTATGCTAATTCATAGCAATCTTTTTATTCACAGTAGACTGCACTATCCTGCCAGGAGCAGCAAAACAGCACACTAAGAAGAAGAAATCCAGACAGGTACTCCCTGTAAGATTCCTGGAATACCCCTGGACGTCTTTGTGAGGTTTCTGTAAAATCACCAAAATTTTCTGGCTAGAAGGGATCTTGGAAGGACTTCTGGTCCTACCTCCTGCCTAAAGCAGGGCCAGTACTGAATTCAGACCAGGTTGTTTAGGCCTCTGTCTAGTCTGGTCTTGAAAACCCCAAGGATGGAGGTTCCCCAGCCACTCTGGAGATCTTGTTCCAACATGTAAGATGATCATCTGTGGAGGGATTCCACTGGAAATAGAAATTCATCCATCTTTTGCTGGCTCAACAAAATCCTCCTTTGCAGCAGAGTAAGACCAGTAGCTTACACTGCTGTAGTTCTCCACACTGAATTCTGCAGGGATGACGAGTTCCAACATTAGAAATACACTAATTTTCTCTGATAATTCTCCATGAGGACTAAATGAGAAGAGAAATATGTTTTTTGCTTTCTGTATTTCTGATATTTTTTCTATACAGGCAATAGTATATATTTGCAAGATTATAGTTACACAAACTAAACAGTTTTCTCCCTCCCTGCAAGAATATATGGTCTCAAAATTTACCCAACATCCTCTCTGTCTCTCTAAAATATGCACGTGTAGGATAAAAAAGTAAGAATGCCACAGACTGAGTTTGAATGTTATCGTCCATGCCTGACCATCCAGGTGGATATTGGTAACCTGAGTTTTTATTTTGTTACAAATTGTTTGCAATTCAGATGAAGATTACTTTGGCGACAAAGTGAAAAATTAAGAACTTCAGGATCTGTTTCTCCAATCCTGATTCATTCCATGTAACACTACAAATTAACTGAGCAGTTTTACCAAATAACCTACACATCCGGATCTCCACCTATAGCCAATGGAAAGATATGGACACCACTAGAAAATTATTCAGATTTATGTAGGCTTAAAAATGACCTTTAGAAGGTAAGGGTGATTGTTGTTCAAAACTAAGGACCCCTGCTAAGAGCCATGAATGAATGCTGCAGTTGAATCAGTTTATCCCTTTTGCCATCAAGTCAAAAGTTGTCTCCTATGATGCACCAGCGGTGATGTCAGCTAATAATGCATCATTATTCAGGACAAAACTGTGTTTTGCAATGGAAGATATAACTCTTCAAGGAACTGAGCCAGGAAGCTCAGGCTAAGATTTCGTCATTACTATGTGCTCAGACAAAAAATACAGCTGCTGATTTATTGGAACAAATTGTTTGGCTTCAGTTCAGTAAATAAACATGCCAATTTTGTTTGAGCTGATCCAAACCAAAATATTTGTTTTGATTTTTTTCATGGAGAAAATTGTCAAAATTGAGTTTAATCTGCAAGAGAAACAAAACAAAAATAATTGATTTATTTAGACGCCTGATTCAACAAGCTTCAGCCTGGTTCTTGGAGCACTGTTCTGTTTTCAGTTCTGTTGTAATCCCTCATAATTTCTATAAATCAGACCTGAGGCTGTACCTAGAAAATCTCAGGTTGTGTACACAGAAAAACAAGACTATGCCCAGCAGCCATATATGACCATGTGCCTGCTTCATCCACAGTACGGCTATGTGCCAGAAATAGCAACTGGATGTAGCTATCCAGGGGAGGGTTTCCATCAAAGACCATCCTTCCTCTGCTGTATTTCTCTGTCTCCTTTATAACATACCTTCCAACCTGTACAGCAGAAGCCGGGGCTTAGAGGCAGCAGTTCTATTTCACTTAAAACCACCTTTTTTTTTTCCCCAGAACACTGACATGTAGAATACGTGTCAGAAGTCTTTTGCAATAAGCACTTGGTATATCATCATATAAATTTGAAAGTTAAGATCATCACAGATCTCAGCCTCAGAACATCACCTTCCATATCGAGACAAAAAGGCTCCTTTTGACATGTCATTGACAAAAAAAATAAGCATAAGCCATATGTATGCAAGAGCCACACATCCATTCTTTTCCCAGAAAATAAATTAAAATCCAGCTAAACAAAACATTATAGTGAGTAGCAGTTCGCCCACTGAAAAAAGGTGACAATATTATTAAATTTATAAATAGAATAGAATGGAATAGAACAGAGTAGAATAGTTTATTCTATTGATCTCATTGTTGTTATTTGTTTAATACTATGGGAATTCTCAGGAACATATTTAAACAGCGATAAGGCAGAAATTCTCTAGGAAAAAAAGAATCCGTATAGGTCCTAATATCTGGTACCTTCACCAATAGATAAACCAATAAAATAAAAATTGTTTTTACACACACATTCCATTTCGCAGCATTCCTCTCTGATTTTCTGTCCTTAATGGCCAAAACAATGCCAATTAATTTCTTATTCCTTTCTACAGCTAGAGAAGCGTTAAGTACTATTCGTTATTTTTCTCTTAAATACATAAATTTCTCATGTCAACATAGGCATTTAAAAGAGGAATACTCTGAATTTTCTTTCTGTGCAATTAAAAAAAGGGGGGTCTCGTATTAGAAACCCTAACCTAGTAAAATCCCTTTCTCTAACTGTGAAGCACTGCTGGCTTTCTGTATTGTGATCCTCCTGAAAATAGAAACTTTATGTTTAATTGATTTATTTGTAATGATTCTGGCTCGGGGAAAAGACTCTGAAGCTGATTGATTACTGCAACAAGCTTAAGATTTCGTACCACAACAAACCTTTTTGTACTAATAAACAGTGGGACAATAAAGCTCTGGGGCATGGTGTTTCCCTTCACATTAAAGTGAGGATTTGCAACATAAGTATGTGAGGGACATAGTTTATGTGCTCCCAAGAAGCAGACATAATGAACTATTTCTTTTAATGGCAGATTATCCCTGTTTCTATTTCCTGGAGTGAAGACCTCGCAAATTGATGTATCTGTCCTCTGAGGTTTTCAGAGAGGCATTATGGCATTTTAAAATATTAATATGAGAGTACATTTAGCTGAAAGTAGCTAGTCTGGTAGTCTCTTGTGGCTGCCATACAGGTCACCAGAGACCTCCTGTCTCTCAAGGCAAATGATTTACTCTAAGTGTATCATTAAGATATACTTTTTTGGAATTTATGATAGTGCTTTCTTACAAAGTTATACCTTTTCTATAAAAATCCAAGCATTTTTATGCTATTTTCTCCCTTCACTCACTGTTCCTTAAAAACCTGGTCAGTGTCACAGGCAAATTGAAAGTGCCACCCCCTGCACTGCAGTAGTGGGTCTGTGTTGAACACTGATTAGCTAGGACTGGATGTCACATCTTGTTATAACTTTACATAGCTGAAAAATTTCCTAGGAGATTTGAAAAGAACTGCAATTATTCCTCCAATGGAAAAAGAAGAAAGAAAGAAAGAAAGGAAAAAGATAAACTCAAATGCAATAAATGTCTAGATGTGAGAAATGGAAAAATGTTAATCAAAACCAATAGATACCAGCAGATCAGCTCAAGAAGTTTTCTATTATGGAAAACCTAATAGTCAATATATGGTAATGTTTGTTTCACATTTTCTTCTAGATGACAGATGATACCAAGGATGAATTTGTGACCTTCAGAACTTCTAGAGGAGTGTCATCAGCTCGGCTTAGTCTTATTAAAAAATGCCAAGAAAGTAGACAGATCTCACTTCTATTTGCTGATATCATGTGGGATTTGGTACTCTCGCATTCATGTATGCACACACAGGCTGCCTTTTGTGTTTTCACAGGTGGCAAAGAATGCGTGGTTCGTCCCACAGATCTGTCCTTTCGAAATCATGGAGATAGTTATGGAGATGAAGTCTTCAGAACAAGCTTGTTTTCTTGAGGCCAGACCCATGGCCATCTAAAATCAGTGTTCAACTTCACCAGGTCATGACCTGGAAGATTAGAGGAGCTAACTTAAATAGTGGTCTTTGTTTTCTGTCCTGCGTTATTTAAGCCTAAACTGATGTAAAGCGAAGTAGCACTGTAATATATTAGCTGAAGTGCAGTGTTTCTATATTTATAGTACCACATTTGAAGCATACCTGGCAGATTTCTCCTCCATTTCATTAGTCTATTTTGGTTTAGTCATGTATAGCAGAGAGATATAGAGTTTATACTTGAATTTGAGAAAAAACCTGAAGCCTCAGAGAGGGTGTAATGAGTTCAGTGATACGGCATGACACTTGCACATACAATACATCTCCAAGAAAACCACCAAAACATCAACTACATCATTTTTAAAAATCCTTCAGTTTGTAGGATAGTTTAAAACCATGTGGATAACCTCGGACAGACCTGAAAAATGTTGAGAAAGAGCACAGTCCCCTTAGCTTCAAATGGTTTATGTCAGATGACATTTTGGTCCCAGGTATGTGTGCCACGGTTTTACTGTCCATTTCCTTGAGCGCTAGTATCATCTTCAGCATGTGCAGTGGAGAGCAGCAGATGGGCCTGTGTTAATGACAGAAGACCCTGGGGTGTCTGCATGCAGGAGAAATGCATCCATGTGGCTTCATAGAAAGGCATTAGATAGCTGCCACCTGCTCCTTCCTACCACAGCAAGGGTTAGCAATCCTCTGCAGAAGAGGATGGAGAGGCAAGCAGGGAATAGTTACAGCCAGCCATCCTGGATGATGCGCTCCCTTTCCGAAGCTGTGGGATTTTAGATAGCTATACAGTCAATGCCAAGTCAACATTAACTTCAAATCCCTTGAACCGCAATGGGGGGGGGATTGCCACCGGCACAGCTGTGCGTGCCCACCCACCAGTGTTTTGGTACCGGAGGCAGAGGTGGCGCATCACAAGCAGCCTGAGGAGTCTCACAGAGGGGCAGCATGTGGAGCCATGTGCTTGTTTGCCACCGGTTCTCCCCAGTGTAAAACCCACCTGTGCTGGGCTTCATGTGCTTGCTCATCTGTATGTTAGGCAGATTGCGTGGCCTTTCGTATCTGTAGAGGGAAACTGAATAAATCTTTAGAACCGCCTGTTTTCACATCTAAAACAAGGTCAATGTTGACTTTAAGTTAATCTACAGTAAATGATTTCCTGTTTTCAGTTATCACCTTTACATTCATGTGTGTAAACAGATACAATTTACACCCTTAAAATAAGTGACCAGGGAATTTTTTTTGGTAATACTTTTAGCTATTAATTCTGATATGGAGTCAAAATTCTTATGAAAAAATAGAATAGTGTCTAAAAAAATCATGTCCACAAACTGAAGAGAAAAATGAATAGATACTAAAAAAATGGACTTTTGGCCCAAAATTTTAAATTTCTAAGATTTTTCAATTTTTTAGAGAAATTGCATGGTCTTTTTTAGTTTTACATTATTCTGACCCTTCCAGCTTGTCAAGAAACAAATATTTAACATTTTCTCAATCTTCTCAGTGACAAAACATATTAAAAAAATGAAAAACACTTCATAGAAAAAGGACGGGGGGGAGAGAAGAGAAAGACAAGGAAAATAAAAGTGCAAAACAACTCAAAGAAAGGCTAGAATACTGAATAATGACCAAGCCCAAACTATTCATACCATCAAAATTTTCGCAAAAATTATCAGATAAAGCAAAAATAATGAACTTCTTAAACTTACACAGAATGATTTGCCAGCTTTCCTATTTTTGAGCAATTCCATTGATAAAAAAGTGTTTCAGATGGCTAAATAACGTTTGAGAAAAGCATGCTTTATAATGGCCTTTTGAGAAACTGTAAGAGACAGAGTATTTAATTTCTGAGATTGTTTTATACTCAATTCCATTTGCCTAGACACATCTGTATTTCTGTGTTAATCCAAATGGTTGGGATAGACCAGCAAGAACTGTAAGCGTAATAAAAAGTCCTGAATAATACAGACAGCCCTACCCTTTAATTTACCCTTGTTCAGTTTTTTTTTCAGAAACATTTATGTGAATGATATTATTAAAAATTTCTTAACTAGCTAAGTATACTTCCATTTTGTATAGCTGGAGTATCCACATCATCAAAAACATAAAGACTGCTGGATACTCTTGCGATTCTTTCCTTCTGTGTATATATATTTTTTGCAGGTTTTTGGTTATGGAAAGAAATGGTCTGTTCCAAATTTGGCTAAGGGCATATATAAATGTTTTATACATAAGTATATAAAACCTGATGATGTTACTGCACAGCAAATCACAAAGAGGCGCCGGTAGCAAACATTACAAATAATTTTATCTTTCTATATTTCGTCTATGTCAATCGTGAATACAAATAACCATGTTTAATTCCACATTTAAATTGGGGAGGAAGAGGATATCTTAAGCAGTCTCCTTAAATATGATATGGGGAAAAGTAACAGTGACAGCTCCTGCAATGATAAGTGTGAGTGCTCCACTTACAGAACAGATAATACAGGGATCTTGTCAACTGCAGTGTGTGGGACAGCAGCATCAGAGCACATCCAGCCTCTTCTTGGTGTAGTGAGGGAGCACTTGTATCGTCTCCTGCCCGTCAAGTGTTTAGAGTGCATACTAAGTGATATTGAAGGGATTTTTATCAGCAATCAGTTCAAATAAGTTAAGCACTTTACTTTCCTAAAAACTAATCTGAAATGCATCTTTAAATTTAACTTTAGCCAGAAGGTTGAATGCTATCTTTAAAAAAAGAGAAGTAAATACAACGAGAGCGATGAGAATTAAAGGGACTCTTAAAACTTTTTGTTGTTTACTCTCCTCCTGTTTCCTAAATACTAGCAATAAAAGTAGTTACGTCTCAGAATAGTGGTCTTTTCTTAAGGGCTGTGTTTGATATTCAAGAAGAAAAAGCAAACAAATAAACTTTTATTCACTTATAATGGAGACTGTGCCTATGTACATACCAAAACTTATTTGGTCTTCATTAAATCCTTACAAGTAGCTATTGTTTATCAGATGAATGGAGATGTTCAATATCTTTAAACATCTGCTTCTCCAACATCAGTCCCTTCTTCCTTCTGTCCATGCAGGTCTGCTACTAGTTTAGTCCATAAATGGTGGTGCTGTTGCAGGACTGGGAGCTGCTTGCGCCATTTCTCAGGTGGAGCCGCCAGCTACTTCTGGGATTGCAGAGAGCTCTGCATGTCTGCCTGAGAGCTACACCTGGTCCTTAGATGAGATCAGTCAAGTCTTTACTTATAGGCTTGGAGTTTTATAATGGAAATATTGTATGTTTGAGAAGTCATCTTTAGTTCAACCATACATTCCTGGTTAGTGCTCCCTCAGTAAAAGAGTAACTCACTCTGTTGGAATAGTAAGTGTGTAAAGCTCCAGAGCTTTCAATATTCAAGAGGTCAGGGTCAGGACCGGACTTGTCACCTAGTTTCAGTTATTTTAAACTAATATAACTGGTATAAAATATCTGTCTTTGCTCTTTGATAGTCAATGGGGAGGCTCAAGCATCCAAAGGGCAATCTAGCCACGTATCTTTGATGCTGACGTAACGAAAGATGAACCTCTGTCCAAGCATACTGATTTCTGTGGTGACTGAAGAAGAAAGCTGTAGAACTACCTTAGACCAATTTGCAGCAATTAAAATTAGGTGGGATGAAGCTCAGTCTTGCCTATCCTAGTGAGGTATTTTGACATTAAACCTCTGCTTGTGGATTTTTACCGGTATGTTTCAATTGCCAGATTTGTCTTCCTTAGAGAAAATCCCTGCAGAATATAAGTCAACACTCCATGTTCAAATGAGACTCCCACTAACTTCAACAAAAAAGAATATGACTGTATATGTTTTACTGGTGCAATAATCAACAGCTGATTTTTTAATTTTTTTTTAATATGTATTTAAACTTATTTTGAGAATAAGGGCATACTAAATACATGGCCTATGAGACAGGTATGTAGCTATTTCCAAAGTGGTATCTGGTCCTAGAAATTAATTTTCAAGCCTTGAGCCTATCATTTCAAATATATCAGTAAAAATCTGCTCTAGATTTAGTCGTGGTCAGTGCAATTGCTCTTATTTTACAACAAAAGACAGAAGAATCATTTGATCTCACTGTCACATGCCTGCATATTCTCACATTGTGCAAAACAGAATTTCCCAAAACAGCTACTTAGTTTGTTCTTACTTATAACATAAGCACTTTTCTCATATATATAAAACTAATTTTTAATATTATGAGATAGTGAAAATTGTTATATGGGTGTATTGAATATAGGATCCGTCACACTTATGCAACTGACATCTTTTCTATGCAAATTGTCTGAGAGGGATGTAAGTCATTTTTAATAAATGTGGGGAAAAGGTCTGAGGTGAAATGAGGTTCGTGGTCAGGGCTCAGATTCTAATAAGATAAATTAAGGCTACTCATTCAGCTAACACTTGGTGCAGTTGTCAGCAGTCTTGGTTTTAAAAAGAAAAGAAGATCGAAGAAAAGATTTAAAGATGAATGAGCCATGTAGGCTAAAATACCCTCTCCTTTCAGTAGACCGTGATTCTGTAGGGTCAAAGTTGAGGAGTGATGGGAAGAGTATTAGGAAATCTAGCAATTTAGAATGGAGATATATTTTCACAGGCATTAATTACATCTTCAGAAGGTATAAATTTGGATTAAAAGGGACTACTTTTTGTGGACATTAGAATAGAATCTGGCCTGATCCTTGAACCTAAGTCCGGATTTTCAACCTCCCAGTAAGTTTCCAAATTTCTGTGGACAGCAATTATCTTGTAAAGTCCTGTAACGCATTATCATGCAGACCTCCACATCACTTCAGAGAGTTACATACAAAAAAGGACCATAGAAGAGAGCCTTTAATTTTCAAATAGCTTATTTGATAAATTATGCTGCTTAATCCATAGTGTTAATTCTCTACAGTGATGTTTATAGAGTAGCTGGTATAACATACATAGAGCACAGTAAATAGGTCAGGTTTTATTGTTTATTTTAACAAATGGATAGGGTTGCATTAGCATTGGGGAAAATGTATAAATATTGATTTGAAAACCTGGTATGCACAATAAAAGAGCAACCCTTGTAACCCTTTTAGAGAAACCCAGCCATAAATAAAATTCATCTCCATTTTTTTCAACCAAACAATTAATACATAATTCATCCCAAAAGTATTATCATCCCTGTTGTTACCAATAGCAACTGAAATGTCCTAACACTGCTAACACTACTCTGTGAAGATTATATTTATTTGTATATCTGAAGAAGGGATGTATGTTATATACTGCAACAACATTTTATTTGTGGTGGAATCTATAAGGGTAACATTTAATAGTTCTGCCTGGGCTGAGTGTTAAAGGATGCAGCTGACAAATGTTTGTATTATTCTGACCATGGTGAAAACAAAATCGATACATGCATTTTTGGAACTAAGGAAACAGTTATGTATCGTCTTAGGTCATGTCTTGTTCATTTACTTTATATCTTCCTGTATGCAGAAAGCTCTGTCCAAGAATATTAATGGTATACAGCTGTATATAATTAAAGCCTTTTTTTATTAAGTAAACTTTGTTTAAGTAGGATATTAACTGGTTGACTGCAGTACATATATATTCACAATGAACAAAACTATCAAAAAGTTTAGGAGATTAATTTAATTTTGGATTGACACCAGACATTATCTAAGCCTTCTGCTCTGGGAACTGGGTTTGAAATCTCACAAGTAAGCCTTTTAGTTACCAGTACTATCCTGCTCTACTAGGACTGAATGCAAGTAAAAGATAGCTAACACCTCATTGTACACTGTGGAAAAAGATGAAAAAGGGTACAGGGAATTTTTTTTCAAAGCTCCTTCCCAGCAATGAGTAGCAAATTGTTTGGATGGGTCTCAGGTACCTGACATATCACAGCCCAGGGGAGAATGACAAAGAGAACAGCAACCACATTTAGTAAATCTTCAGGGCCACCCGAAGACAAAAAAACAACAGAGAGATACCAAAAGACAAACATTAGATACAGATAGGGCTAAAAGCAAAACTTTGTCATGACTGGGATGCCCTAGCATCATTTGACATAATTGGGCATTTTGGTTGACACCATTTTTAAAATAGTAAAATGTGATGTAAAAAGTGCCGCTAGAGTTTGAAAAGGAAAAATTTCTTCACTGAAAGGCTGTTTTGTTTTAACAAAAGATATTTAGGAAACAGTTCTTTTACAAAACCTTCTGGCATTGTTGAACAAAGACTTCAGTACATGACTGCATTTTATCTTCTGCTTATTTTATAACTAAAAGTTCAAATTCAGATCAAGTAAATCAGAATTTGCTTTTCAGCTATCACAAAACAGATGAGAACAACACTTGCTACTCGGTGAACCTCAAAGTGTCCAACTGGGTATAACAGGAGGTTTTTCATCTCTGCATTCACCAAACTCTAAAAAACTGCATGCTCTGTTTTAATGGATCCTTGTAGTACTTTCATACCATACACAGAAACAGAAGGACATGTCAAAAGGACAGATGATTCCCTCAGGAAAAGCTTTACATTTAATAAAACAAGCACCATTTTGACATTTTTAGGGTGAGGAGATGTTAGCACACTTCTACGCAAGCACATATTGAAAATCTCACATTCTGGATAGTTAACTAAAGAAGTAACAATTAAGTGTGTTAACAACAGAATGTGGTAAAGTTACATCTTTACATTAAACGTCTTAGAAGTTTCACATAACTGCATGATTGAAGTGTTGAAATATTGATACAGAAATGTATATTAATGCTTGTATATTTCAGCTTATAACTTCAGAAAAAAACCTTAAAAATAGTAAATATTAAAAAAAAGTTAGACTGCAATCCCTTTCATTTTTTTAGAAATATAAACATTACATTTGGCTTGATTTTATGGAGATCTACAAACCTTAAGACTGAAGAAGAATTGAACAAGGATACTGTTTCTATATGACAAACTGAATATTTGAAATATGGTTGCCTGGAGTCTGAGATAATTCCAAGCCTAGGGTAATAAAAGCTTTTCAGTGACACATGGGATTTTATTTTAAATAAGTTTATTTATTCTTATCTATAATACTTCAACTTGAGTGGTTTGTAGTGTAAAATAAATAGTGCAATTTCCGGCATATGTATCCCATATCCTAAGTAATGATTAAAAAAAAAAATCCTGAAAGTTCCACTCTTATTCATGAAATAACTTAATTTTTCAAGCTATTTTTAAACAGAACACTGAACAGAATGTGTAAACCAAATCTATTTGTACCTAAGACCTGATGCAACTTATGGAGCTAGCTATTCATGCCTTGAAAATCACCTCTGGGGTAGGATGAGGTTGCTTGCTTTTAGCTTATGAGGAAATGAATAATAAATAAAAATATTTGTGAATCATGGGATAGTTTCTTTTTATGCATAAACAAAGGCTGAAGAATTTCACCCAAGATTACTTTATTTCAGAGATGAATTAAATGAATAACAGGGAACAGAATATAGATTTTAGAAACAAAATTGTGTTTCAGTTTTAAATATTGTTAAAAATGCCTGTAAAATCCTTGAGAAAATGGAGTACTTGATTCAAGATGAATGAATTTCAAGAGTTTGAAAGATTCATTTTATCTGAAGTATCTAAAGAAGACTCTCCTAGACATGAGAGCTTTTCTCTGAGAGATACCTGAACTCTCACCACATCATCTGCTTCTTGTTTTTGGAAGTTTCTGAGGTGATATTTCCAAAGGAGAGCTATATAAGTAAAATACAATATAATTCTTCTCACCACCAGACAGTATTTCCTCTAAAAAGCACTCTGTTCAGTACCAGTACAATTCTCCCCCTCTTTTTAAACTCATTTTTAAAAATTTTTCCACCTTCCATTAAAACAGTATAATTCTCCCTGAGGTGCTGTACTTACAGTCTTCTGTCCTGTGCTACCTAAATGGTGATATGAGAGACAAATAGGTTGAAAAAGAGTATTGCTTCCCTACCAGAACAAAAGTTACCTCTGAGATCCTTCTACACCCTCGTACGTAGAGCTCCCTCATATCTAGAGCTGTTCAGTAACTTCATGTTCTCTCTTCTTGTTGTGGTGACATAGAGGGAACTTCAATGCTCCAGAAGAGCCCAGTTCAGGCAATCTGATCCACTGGACAAAGTGTGGAACATGTGCTCTGCATCAAAGCTTTGATTTTGTACTCATACACCATGATTTTTCCTTTTCTTGAAGCAGCGACTGGATAGTCACCTTCTCCTTGAGAAAGGCACTGAAGTATGATTCCTCTGTCCCCATTACAGAAACCATCACTGGATTTCCCCCCCGGAAAAATTTCAGAGTACTGCATTTAGCTTCCCATAAACATTTTCTTTCTCTGGAATTTTACTGGCTTTTTAGCACCTAAATTTTTAGGAAGAAGCCAGATATTCAGAATTGTTTTTCCTTCCTCTCAGGGCTGCCATACCATGTATCTCCAAAATGTCCTGCAAGTCATTATTGCTTAATCTTCTGTGTTTGAAATATATGCAGAGTTTGGAGCAGAAAAAAAAAAAATCCTCTCCCTCTTTTGATAACAGATACATTAAGTTAAAATTCAGCCTATAAGTAAAAGGATAAAATTGAGAAAACGTATAATTAAAACAAAGATATATTCTCAAGATGCAAGGTCTGTCAGATATGAAAGTGACTGTCTCTAATGATGTGATGGAATGATTTTAATCATTTAAAACATCTTGAGGGAACACAGGAAGATTATACCATGGAGAATGATACGAAGGGATAGCTAAATGACATTATAGGTCTTCCCATCTCAATTTTCTTTTTGTTTAATTGGCCAGTTCTTATACAGCCATTTCTGTGAGAGTTTTGCATGATTAAGGTAAAAATTTACCCCCATATTTCATCCTGGTGATTCACAGTGACACGGTACCATTAAACATTATATAGGTAGTTTCTATGAACCTATTGTCATGGATTAACCCATAAGTTTTAAATTTAAAGACTAAGTTAAATCTTAAACTGAAAGTTAGCTGGAAATTTTCTAAAGAAACTATTTCTGATCCAGCACATGACAGAGTCAGAACTAAATGTGAATTCTGTAATAACTGTGTATCCAATTATTAGATGCCAGCTCTTCAGGTGTAATGGAATCTCGTAGTAAGGTTTGATTTAAATTGTTGAGATTTTTGCAAGTAAAGGATTTTTTTTCATGTGCGTGCGTGCAGTTCTCATATTGCAATCAGTAGTGACAGCTATTTTTAATGTGACTGTATTTATCTATATCAATATGTATGGTATTTTTGTCAGTAATCTATCTTCTCCCAAACAGAAAATAGAAATAAACTAACCAAAAAAAATCCTGAAGCTACAGTGGTTAAAAATATTGCATTGAACCATTGAACATTAAGGATTGTTATTCTAGTTGCTTTAAGGTACCAGTTCATTGTCATAATTTTTCACCATTTTCATTTTTCATCAGTCTCATTTTTTTTTAACAGAGGGCAGAAGACATATTTAAATGCTAAGCTTCTTCCTCAAAATATGTCTTGAACTGGGTTTTAAGCAACAGATGGTTCCAGTACCATTTGAAATCTGTGTTATCTAATACCCAGATCCCCTATATAAGGACAACTAATGCAGATTTATGTTATTATTCTTATAAAATTCTTATATATGTGCTATGCCTATAATATAGATATCACATAAAAGGATGTGATGTACTTTTAGAGTTAGATTCTATTTTTAATATGTTTAATCTCTGAATAGTTTCTGAATTTTCACTGACTGTGTTCTTTCATAATTGAAAGGTTCCTAAAGATTTAGCCTGTCACCTTCAATCTTCCTTTTGGAAGCATTACCATCATAACTTAAGATAACATTTCCTCAGTGATTTTCTCTAGCAAGAGCCTATGTGCATGTCAAATCAAGTATGTCAAAGCAGGTTTCCATAGGATAAATTTCAGTTGTTTTCAGCTTCTCAAAAAAGGTGCTCATACAGACTTTGCTTTTACTAATGCACTTCAATAATGAAAACAGAGATATGGCCATAAAGATCTTTTATATGTTTCACAAAACATAAAATAGAGGATTGAGTATTATTTCCTTCATCTACTGGGAATAAACAGAAAAGAGTAGTGGGTGCAATGACTACATATTGATTTAGAAAACAATGTTAATAGCTTGCATGCATAAAAGTTTGCATAAATAAACAAGTATGCAGCAAAAGAATGGATGGCAGAATCTGGAAGACAAGGAAGTTATTATTGCTTTAGGGAAGACTTGGATGACTACATTAATTCGGTCCTGCTGCATCCAAAGTCAATAGGACTTTCACCACTGACTTTCAGACCAACTTCCAAATTACCTTGCAGCCTAAAAACATAAATGAAGAAAATGGAAATGGGTTAATGAGATAAATACAGATCAATAAATTTAAAAAGTAATTCCGAAGCTTTACATAAACAATTTCAGCCGAAACTCTAATGATGTTAAAGTGTACATCCAAGCAGGAAAACCATTTTCACATTTTACAGCAAGGCCTCACATTGCAAGGAGAGCAACGCAGACACCATTCCTTATGCATTCGTGATGCTTTGCCATACTCCACTGAAAGCATCTTAGACTGGGTTTCCTAAATTATGGCTATTCCATGTAGGAGTCAATACGCCACAAGGCTCAACTCATATTCTGAAACATAATTTTAAATGATCATAAACAGAAAACGGGTGGTATATACTTGAAAATGTTGAGAAACAGTAGTGAAAAAGTATTACCTGAAGGGTCTTATATATATGTAGTAAGTAAAACATATGATGGGGGAAGAACCTTCCCAGCTGTTCCTGTTTCACAATGTGAATATTGAATAATCTGACTCTTTGTTTGGGTCATGAAGTTTGAATAATTAAACAATAGGTCATCTAAGCTCTGTTGTGTCATCAACTAATTACTACATTTATGTTTGTCAATAACAAAGCCGCAGTAGTATTTTAAGTTCCATTTATTGTGCTTTAGCTTAATGCTTACTGTTACTTTTCCTCCATATTTTTTCCTGTCACGAAAATTAACCCACAATATATCTTTCTGGAAAGAAAATAAACAGCTCCCTTGCCAAGCCTTTCATTACACTGCTTCTTTCCATCATGAATTGTGATCTAACACTAGCCTAGTAAAAAGCCAGGGCCTTTGAAGTGTTGTGCTAATTTGATTAATACGTAGTTACATCCTGTTATGATGCACTTTGCCTTATGCATTTTAAATGGAAAATGCAGAGTGGATTACATTTGTGTTAAAAACACAGCATACTAAATGAACAGCATTGAAAGTGGGCTATAATAACAAGCACTGCAGCCACTTTAAACATGTAAAAGGTTATTGCTTGCAGGTTGATGATAATTGTACCAAAATACATGTTTTTATAACAATTAAGAGGTCAATATAAATACTAGTGAGACTCATACAGCTGCCGTGGGAAACACCTGATTAAATTCCTTGATTAAAAACATAACAAAATATTCAAAAGAATCCTCTGAATCAGTGTTCTTCTAGTCATCCCCACAAGCACTCTGGGGCTTGAAGTCACTTCTAACTCAACTTCCATCCAACCTGAAAAGAATTTAATGTGCTTTTCCCTTTTGTTTAATGAAGAGTTAAATTCAACTTCTGTGTTAATACTAGATATAAGGTTTCCTATGCTTAGCAGGAGACACTAGTACACAGTCCTATTACATATAGAAATATTTTGGGTTCTTTTTTTCCTCATCTTTTTAAAATCAAAATACATTGTTTTATCATAATTCCTTAAGATACCGATAATCACTCCAGAATAAGAAATATATAACCATATTACATTTCAAGTCTACTGTAAGCAAAAGATTTATCAAAATCAAACTCTGTGCTTTAAGTGTGCATCAATATGCTTTAGTTACATAATTAGTTACATAACTATTACATCTACTAAATTTGCTAACAATACAGTACAGTAAAATAATTTCCATAGACTTGAGTAAGCACACAGTCCTTTTATGTACTTGTGTTAAAATAGATAAAATATCACACAAAAATTATGGCCCCAAAACCTAAAGACACATTTGAAATATATTTAAAAATTACAGTTATTGATTATGATTTGCACAGGAACAGCACACAGATTGTTTTTCACTTATTACAGCTCTGCCTGAATGCAGAAAGGTGCCATTCTATTAACTCATCAAGTTTTCGTATCTTTCAGTCTTTAGTGTAATTTTATTTCTAGCTTGCTTGCTCTTAGAAGCTTATCTGACACCTCTCTTTTTTAATTTTAGGTGAAAAAGATGTATTGTGGAATGTAGCATCATATTATTGAATGAGAAGTGCAGCAAAGGACAAAAAACTAGGTTAAAAACCATTAAATCACTGAACAATACAATAAAGTGTGGAGTCTATTTTTGCCTATTGCATGGATTTGTTGCCAATTCAAGGTGGCAGACACTTTTTATTCCATTTACCTCCCTCCAGGAAGAGACAGCATGTCTGCATTTGTTTCTAATTTATTTTTAAACAGCTTAATTAATGTTTCTCACCTATTCATTTGCAAAACTATAGTCATAGGTTTTACTTTCATTTGTATTAGTGAAATTAAGTTTAATTGCTTTCTTTCCTCAGTACAGACAACTCAGTTCTGCTTTTGCTTTTTTCCTTAAATAATGCATTCCAAACTTTTTCATAAAGTTTTCATATTTGCAGTTGTCGTGGTTTAACCCAGCTGGCAACCCAGCACCACGCAGCCGCTCGCTCACTCCCCACCTCCCTCAGTGGGATGGGGGAGAGCAGTCTCCCCGCAACCGACCGACCGACCCCCCCCCCCCCAAGCATGACGTTCTATGGTATGGAATAGCTCTTTGGTCAGTTTGGGTTAGCTGTGCTAGCTGTGCTGTACTCCCAGCTTGTTATGCACCTGGGCGAGCAGGAGAAGCTCAAAAAGTCCTTGAGTAGTCTGAGCACTACTTGGCAACAGCTGAAAACATCAGTGTGTTATCGACATTCTTCTCGTACTAAATCCAAAACACAGCGCTATGCCAGCTACTATGAAGAAAATTAGCTCTATCCCAGCCGAAACCAGGACAGCAGTTTTTATAGGTCATCCTCACTCTTTTGCTAGCCAATAATTATAATATTAACTATTACCTAATCTCAGAAGATATCTTCACCATTATGTCCTAAATCTTTTTCTAAATTTTCTACTTTTTTCAGTATTTCCTAGTAACATATCATGCAATGATGATGGAAACCATCTGTGGAGTTGACTGAGGGCATACTTAAAAAAAATTGTATAATTCCAATTATTTATATCAGGCCACCATAATCTGATCAGAATGCAACGCCTGCAATAAAAGTGCAATGAAGTCAGCTATAAGATCATTCGCTTGGCCTACAGAGGCTTTTGGATCAGAATTGTTTAGTCTTATTCCCTCCTTCCCTGGAATTTACAGTACAACACTGAGCATAAGGAGGGAAAAAAACCTCACCTATTTTCTGAAAAAAGTTGGGAACCATTTCTACACCAGGAAATTGAAATTTGCCCTTTTTTCTGGTTCTTCTTGTTGTACTACATTGCAAACATATATTATGTAATGTATAATATATACATTGTATAATGATGCTTCCACGCATTTCTCCTCAGGGTTCCTTTGTTCACAAATGTTTGTATCAATACTTCTAATGCTTAGTCATAAAATTTCTTATCAATTTTCTTATTAATACATTGGCCTGCTCTGTACATCCCTTGATATTTGCATGTTTAAACATAGCTACTCCTTCAAATATGGTCAGGTTTTAACCTGTGCATTTGCATTTATATGGTTCTACACTTTCTGATGTTTTAAGAATAAGCTAAATCTGTCTTCCTAGTATACATCATAGTTTTGCTGGCATCATAGTTAACTCATAGTTATTTCATCATCACTTACTAGCAGCACCTAAAGCTAATAACACTTTCTGAAAATAATATGTCTGTGTCTCAGATGCCAGTCCTTAAGGACTAATTTTGAAGAGTAATACTCAGTGGAGACTCTGGTTCACAGTTTGAATGAATTGCACATTTTTATAATAGATTAATATAGCATAAATTATTGTAAGCCAGAACCAATGCACTTTAGAATTTAACTGAGATTTTAATTTTTCATAAGATCTTTAAAAGTGATTTCAAGCAAGTCATTAAACCTAATCATTCTGAATAAATGAATCCCATTTTTAATTATGATTATCACCAGCAGAGAGATCTGAACAGCGAAGTTTATTCTTTTATATAGTCAAATCTTTACAATAGGATTTTAGCTTACCAAAATTCACATTGATTTCTGACCTTGAACCAGCAAAAGTAATGAGCTGAGTGTGACCCATAACCTGAGAAGAAGACTCTTCTCCTCACATGCTCCTGTTCTGTCTCCAAAGAAGATTCAGAATATGGCTGAAGAAATAGAGCTGGACTTGGAAACCATCAAGAGCATTCCAAAATCTTCACTGATAGCCTTGATAATATTAATTAAAGGAGGATGACACCTTGCTGGTCAATGAAATCTCCTGGACAGCAATCCCCTTTCACCTAGAAACTGTGAGTATTCACCCAGGAAACACTAAGTGTATTCTTTATTATTTGCATTATAAGTATAAATATAACATCAGTCCTATTTTAAAGACTCTTGGAAGTCTATAAAAAGTAGTACAATAATATTTCTTGGCATCTTCACATTTGATACATGACTCCCATCTCAGTTTTAAAATTTCCTCAGGTTCTGAAAGACTTGAAAACCAGGTGGGTCACCAAGTTTTATACATCATCAGTGAATGGGTGGTTGCAGTTGCTTACACCTCAGAATTTCTCAAACCTTTAAGAACTAGGGACTTGCCTCTGCAGCATTTCACCAGTGAAGTCTTTTTGAAGAGAAGTAAGAAATTCATTCTGAGACCAAACACAACTTGCTGTAGCTAGATAAGCTCTCAAATGCAAGATAATAATCCTTCATAATCACAGTGTGATCCTTCTATAATGGAACTTTTATTCTGAAATATTGAAATACAAATATAAACAGTCCACAGATGCATTACACTCATTAAAGATTTATAGGCTCAACCAGATCTGTCACCATACTATCCATAGATCTGAAGAGAAACTAAAACAAACCTTCATAGATTAAAGTTTGCATATCTGATATGTCTGATGCATGGCTTGTTTTGTCTATAACTGAGTTAGACCCTATTGCTTACATCCAGAGAAAGAAAGATTCTTGCATCCAGTTTGAGTTGTGCTGCTTCAGTAAAGCTCTCTAGAGGTGTTGCAAAGCTGCAAAATAGATGTTTTTTCTTTTTGCTCATTGGTTTGGGTTGGCAATGCCCTATAAGAAATGCTCAGTACCAAATAATGCAGCTAATCTATGACTTCCAACAGAAAGTATTAGAAATGTAGGTATGAAGAGGAAAGGATTTTAAAACCTGTGCAAGGAAAGGGACATTCTTCATTTTTTAAAGATGTATATGAGCTATAAGTGAATATGAACATTGGTACTGAGCATTTTCTGATTAGTTAAAAAGATGAATAAATACTGAATGCTTTTTATTGCTGTCACTATAAATACAAACGCAATTATAATTATACCTGGTGTTGGTAACAGGAAGAGTGTAAAAGAACCAGAAAACAGTCCTTCCTCGTGGTTATTTTGTAAAGAAACTTTGAAAAGAAATAGAATATACCACTTGGCCCTCCAATTCTTCATTAGTCTCTAGCAAAAGTTTTCTGCAGAGGTCTAGTGGACTAACAGTATCTTCCCAAGGCAGTTTTCTTCTATCTCCATTAGCTGGAACCAGAAAAGGAAACATAACCTTACTTCTGAAGTACCTCAGCACTCAGCTAAGCTATCTGGGGAGAACACCATGACATAGGATTTAAAAACAAATTAATAAAATTTTGGGGCTCAGTCATGTGTCCTTGGTGCCTGCATTTCTCAGCTTAGTTCAAACAGCAAAAAATGCAAGATCTGGATCCTTACACTGTACAGATGAATATTTGTATGGCATTAGACACGTGCTGTTTACTTACATAGCACAATAAATATAGAAAAGATTTACACTGAAAGTAAACTCAAATACAGGGCCTTAAATAATCAAATCTTTAACATTAATTAATCACTAGAATATATTAAAAGATATGGTTTCAGCATATTTTGCACAGAAAATGTCTTTTAGTCAAACCCTAGTTTCTCTTTCTATCTGGTCCATGTGTAATTCATGAACCTTTAAACATTATGGGATTATAGATAGCTAAAATGACATTTTTACTTTCACTTAGCAGACTGAATAATTGGTACACTCGAAGCATTTTAAATACTAAAGTAATCATTGTTTTGAATTCATCTTGTGATGTCATAGCAGCTGACAATTGACATAATAAATTTCAAGAATATGAAAGCTTGAAAAGAATGTTAAAATATTTCTTATTTTTAATACATAACAATTAAATTATCTATAACTAGCAGTATATTCTGATGTTATCTTTAATGAAATGCTCTTTAAATGTATGATGTACTGTTATTGGTTTTCCACTTCTGAGCAAGAAGACAATTCATTAAATTTTTTAGTGTGTTTTTCTCAAAGTCAGAAAGAAATATATAGACAAAAATAACAAATCTATTTAATATCTTGACTAAAAGTGGAAGTTCAGTGATGAAATTAAAAATTTGACTTTCAGAGTAGGAAACTCCAAGAACTGTGTTGTCTCCTCCTCCTCAAGAGTTGCTCTGGAAGCCAGTCACAACCAAGTAACAAACCACTACATCTTGCATCAACTATAATTTAAGGTAGGAGGTAGCTGTAAACTGCATCCAACCCCAGCTGGCAACTGATTTCCTAGGAAAGGCTGGGTAACCTGTAACCCCTTAACAACCAGCTCATGGTGCAGATCCTGGTCCCACAGTTTAGAAATGTCCACATGGTTGTGCAGCCTTCCTTGAAGACTTAGATCAGATCTATCCCAAGCCATACAGTTTCTGGAATAAAAGCCCATGATTTGGAGTACTGCCAATCAGTTCTTTCCTAAAGGATACTTTCTCTGGTTAGCAAGATTGAATAGATTCAGTATCTATAAGGGAAGGAGAAGACACCCATCATGTAATTTTTGAAGAGAAAAAGTTGAGTATTGCCCTTGGTGCTTCCTAAATAATGTGGGAAATGCTGCTGTCAGTTAGAGGACATCAGCAAGATAGGAATTATAGCAAAATTAATTTTTTGGCTTAATTAAATAACCTTTCAAGATCTGATGTTTTTATTTATATCCCATAAGAAGGTACACATTACAGTACAAAGCCAGTGACTACAGAGATGAGCGCAGACAGTTTATGTAATATCTCATTTCTATGGCACCTATCCTTATTTCATCTTCATTATATTGTTTAATAACAGTAAGACAACAAATGTTGCATTTATCACACTGCTTGCCAGAATGTACACTAATACTTCCAAAAGCATCACCATGATGATGAAGATCGACTGCTTTGACTTAGCAGTCTTTCCCCAAAAGGGTCCCGGCTCATAAAGCCTCAAAAGTTTTTTCTTTTACCTCCAAACTCAGATGTCTTCTTAATCGTTCCATTGACAGATCATGTCTCCTCTCTGGCTTTTGTGGATTTGTATACTAGGGCAGGAGTTCCATATGGTTACAAAGAACCAAAAAGGTAAGTGGTAAAATATTTAGGACTGCAGTGTCAAGAACCTTCATAATGGGATGCAACTAGCAAGCTGTTGACAGTACATAAGTGGCAATGGTTAAACCTGATCATATCTAATAACTGTTTCAAAATAAACCTGTGTGAGCAACAGAACATACACTAATATGAAACTTTATTTACATTACAGTGGCATCAAACATTTGCAAGAAAGACTGGCACACTATTGGTTTGGACACCATGATCACTGATAACAGAAAGCATTTTCTTGGGAAATAGCACATCCCATCTCAGAGGAAATACCCTTTACTTACTAATTTATAGTATATGTAAGGATGAAGCTGAATCAATCAGTTAAGCTTTGAAGCTGTATTACAGTAAGTAATGTAATTGTTGATTATGCCATGTTCACAGCCTAGATTTTAAGTTGAAAAACTAAGGCTGGTATTCCTCATATCTAAGTCTACCTGTCCAAATGTGAGGTGTCTCTAAACTGTCTAACACTCTCTGCAGTCAATGGGAAAAAGAAGTCTTCACAGAGAAATTCAATCTGTCCCTAGGACAGGTGGGATATATCTTGCTAGGGATATCTCTCTCTCTCTCTCTCTATTTATTAACTGTAGGACAAACCTAGACAACTAGCTTTGGTGGAAAAGGTCTTTCTTTTCATGTTATATTAACAGCACATGCAAATGGACTGCATTTTTAAAGTTTCGCTTCTTAAAATATGGTGTTGGCCCAAAAGTCTATTTAACTTGTTACCCAGATGAGGAAAAGTCAGATACGAAAAGAGAGGAATTCAATGCCTGAGAAGTTAATTGGTGTCAATGTTCACAAGAAATACTTGGCAAATGGAAAAGTGTATATCCTACTGCAAAAGCTCCATAACTATGGTGTAAAGCTCGGGCTTTAAAACTTAGTAGCTGTAGTAGTGAATGGTAAAGAAGCTAGAACAATTGAACAAGATATGGTAAATATTCCTGTCCACAGGAGAGACTTCAAGAAAGTAAATCTAAGGTTATTTTGCTGAAGGAATTTTCCCTGAGACACCTGGTGTTGACATCTCAAATAATAATTGTTGTTTACAGAGTGCCCATAAAACACAAGAACCTGGAAGTATAAACTTCACAGAAATTCCTTAAACTACCAGTGAAATGAGAAGCATAATCCTGAAATGTATTTTCAGAATTCTTTTAGTCTACCTAAAATTGCAATGAGGATTTCTCTTCATATGCAGCTACCCAGTATTTAAAGATTGTTTTATTCCATGTTTCTCTTCAGTTTGATAATGGAGTACACAGGAAGCAGATCTGGGAAATATGTACCCAGCACACAGGTGCCAAGCAGTGATCATGATACAAGAACGATTAAGCTGCAGTCTTACATAAATCATGGTAGTGACAAAAACTCCCATGATAACAGTCTATAAACAAGACAAGTTCTCTACTACAGAAGGAGAGATCTTACATTTCCTGAAATGAGTGAACAAAGATTTCCATATGGATAATTACCATAAGGCTAACTGGAATTTATGTAAAATAAATTACTCAAAAATTCCTGTCACTTCATCAGATGAAAGGCAACGTGAAGATGGAATTAATCATGAAGCTAATTCTATCACAGCATCTAAGAACAAAAGTACTGAATTATTTTTAACATCTAATTGTTTTGTTGACCGTTTTAATTGCTAAGGAATTCAGATATCAGCAAGATAGCTTCTGCAGAAACAATAGTGTGCTATCTCATTAACTACCACAGCAAACTGAAGTGTTGTTTCCCAAGTTTCACTTGTAGCTTAAATGACTCATCATATTAAAGTTTTCTATATTGCCATCAGTGTATTCATTTTTTTATCACTGAGGAAACAATTAAAGAGTTGATTGAAAAGGACGTATTTTTCCTGTCATCGCTGATGCTTGAAACCATAGGAATATAAAAATATTGATGAAAGCCTTTTGTTACTCCAGAGCCAAAAGGGCAATAAGCCATTTCTGCTTCATTATGTTAAAGACATGAAACTGCATTAAAAATATTTGCAAATCTAAAATGTATACTACAATTAAAAAGTTTGAGCTTTATATAATCATTTGTAAATTATAATGTCAACTTTAGGAGATAGCACTCTCTTTACAAAACTAATGGAAAAGGAGAATGAATTCCTGCTAATTGTTCAATTATGTCATTCTTTCAGTTTCAAATATTTCAGTTATTTTAATTTCAATTACTTTTTCTTCATCTGTCAAGAGAATTTCAGAGTCATAGCAGGTATACCATTATGTCAACTTTAATACCTGAAAATTCTGAGGTATAACACACACACCCCTCCCCCCCCCAGTTATTGATCTCTATACCTTTCAATTAAAAGAAAATGGAGGAACAAAACTTCAACATGTTTTCCAACATATTAAGATATTTTAGTATTTAACTGCATATTGGCCTGTTGAGATAACATAATTCTTTAAGGGTGAATGCAAACGCACTTGTCATGGCTGAATATTGCATGTCTCTCAGTAAAAAGGGTTTTTTTATGATACAGTCTTAAAATTAGAATAGTCTGATCTGGTGTGTGATTAATTTTATAACATAATGCATTTTGCTGAAGGGTAAATTATTGATGACATTATCCTTAGTCATAAATGTAAATCTTTTCCAAAAATATATCACAGCAAAGCTGAAAAAGGGAATGAAATTTCAGTTTATTTATTACTTCTCATATACTTTCAAATTATTTCCAGCAAACAAATTACTGAAGGCCAATTCTGCCACTTCATCTAAAAGAATCCAGACTTTCTAGAAAACAGTAACATTAGTGAAGGCTTGAAACGTGACAAAAATCTGGATGCAGACTGAGGAATTTTAAGAGGAATAACATATATTGTTAAATTCCATGGAGTGTTTGATCTTGCTTCCACCATTGAGTATGAATGTGTTATTATGCACTTTCATTCTGTAGTTTTCAAAGTTTCTTAAAAATTACAGGGTATGTTATGTACACTCCTGAGTCAGCTGTATCAAGAAAATAGGTATTTTTCTTTTGCAAGCATGCTAGGATAGGTTAGAGAGATCTATCCTATTTTTTTTTTTTTTTGCTGAATGCCAATTTGGTTGTGAATTTCCAAATTAACTTAGTTTTATTTAAATATGTAAATAATTCCATTACTTCTAAAAGCAAAAATTTAAGTACAAAGAAATTGCTCAATACAATTTAAAATAGCAAACTGTGGAATCTCACAGCTGGATTGTACATTCAAAGATGGTAGAAATGTACTTTTAGAGTAGAAATACATGAATTTTTGCTAGCACCCTCTTTGAAGTATTGTGCCTGGGTTTTATGTGTTGTCTTTCTGATGCTGTGTGCTTTTCTATCTCCCATTCACAAGCCATATGAAAAATAACATAAATATGACTAATAATAATGAGATTTTAAAACAATAATTAATTACTTTATTTGCCCTTTGGAGTCAATGTGATCAGTGATCCTGCCTACTGCCCCATGGGCTGGATACCTATTTTTTTGCTGCTTCTTTGTGAAAAATTAGATACTCAGGTAACAACCTTACTCCAGTATCAGTTGTTTAAAGTTTTGCTGTAAAATAGTGAGAGCTGGCAACAATGCAGTACAAATACAGCATGAGATTTGAAAAAAGGCTGAATCTTGATGGGGGAAGATACGCAAGTCGTGAAAGATGTCCCAAAGGACTGAATGTTTTTCTGTGGTTTTTTTCTAAACGTGGAATGAAGTCCTAAAGCATTTGTTTCTAAAATCTCTGCTATAAACTCTCCCTTCCCTATAATCTCGTCAGCTCTGGGGCAACAGAATCTCTAAGGTCAGCCTTGCTGTTAACAACAACGCTTATATTTCTCCTCTATTTCATGGCAGGAGAAAGGAATGGATGATTTATTTTTAGTGAGTTGCTCAACCTTACACAAGGAACTCAGTGATTTTTTTTTTTTTTTAAAAACTGATAGGATTGCCAGAGATAAGACTGCCCACAGTAGTATTAACTACATCTATAAACCTCAGCACCACTTCTCTTGGCTCAGCCACAGTCGTATGTTCTTCAATTTTTCTTTCTGATATTTCAGGCTCTTTTTTCCACAACATGTTGAGTAATGTGCAAGATAAACTGGCATGTGTTATGAGACCAGGACAGCATGTGTGGGTGAATTAGTTACATTATCAGTATAAATGACAAAAAAGTTTTCTGACCCATAACATATGTTTGGGTGAGAAGAGAGAGATGCAAAAGAAAGCAGTAATGGCATGATATGGCTATTCTGTCTTAAAACAGATGTTCCTTTTAATAAAACAAGAATAGTAATAACAACAACAAATTGTTTAGTGTTCAGTATTCTTTTATTTAAAAAAACCAAAAAGGTTTCTTATGTAAATTAAAACATTTGGAGGGAGGAGTCTCTTCTCCATTTCCAGACTGAGCAATTTAAATTTTCATCTCTCTTACCTTAAAGTGGAGTTTACAGGCTTAAATCTGCCCTACACTCATTGAAGAATTGATACTGTATTCATATCAGAGGTCTCTCTCCCCACAAGTAAATCTGCAAACACAAAATAAAAATCTGCAAAACCAGAAACAATATTAAAGCAGAACCCAGAAAATGATGTGGTGGATGCTTTAGGTGATATTACAGTAAGGAAGCCATTAAAAAGTTTTGTGATTATACAGGTGATTTTTAACATGCAGTTGTCTAAAATAATATTCCATAAAAAGGAAATGGAAAGTAAGCTTTATGGTCTATGGAAATCACTCTTTAAAAGGTTCTTTCAATTACAATATATTGAAGCATGTCTGTAAATGCTGACTGCAGTACTAAGTTTATTTTACAGCCAACACATGAGAGCTGGAAGTGTCGATCCCAGGCAGCTGAGAATGGCAACACCATTTGTTAAATCATCAAGCAGGTATCTTTGTGCTTTCTCTCTTCCTGTCTTGCAGATTTGCAGGAAGGTTTACATAAACAGCCCGGAAACCATTTCATTATCATGCCTCAAACCTCTCCATAAAATGGCCTTTTGCTATAATGCCTCCATAGGGCACAATGGACATCAAGCTCCTGTTCCGTGGGGCTGCTGGCTGGGGGGATGCACGGCACGGGACCATGACCCCCTCCTGCTGCACGTGGGACAGGTTGTACCCCACAGCAGCCTGTCTCTGGAGGGAGGGCAGAGCAGATGGCTTGGATGGAAAGGTAGGTGCCTTGGCTAAAGGTGTGGTACTCCATCCCCCAACCCTGCCTCTTTTCCTCCGCTCTGCCCCATCAATGTCTTTGTGCCATCTTTGGTTCCCTGCTTGAGCTATGAGTAAGGGGGGGGGGGTTTCTCATCAGGGTCCTGCATGCTTGGACCTCAGCTACTGTTCTGCTCTTCAGCAGTAATGAGCATGACAAACAGAGGTGTCCTCTTGGCTTTGCTACTGCTATGAGGTGGGACCTCTCTGAATGCAACACCCTGTGCTCACTAGGAACCCACTTGCCCTCCAGTGCTGGGGCCCCTGCTCGTTGCATTGGTGGAGCCATGGCCGTGGCACCGAGGTAGGCAGAGGCTGCATGTGGAGGAAAAGATGAGGAAGGTGACATTTTACTGGGGGAAGAGGCTTTCAGCTGGTAGTTCTTGGGGTTGCTCGTTATTGGCAGAGATTCAGAGTCTGCATGGGATTCCTGACATTTCCTCTTTTCCTCCCACCAGGTTTGAGGTTTAAGTAAAAAAATAAACTATAAAAGACAAAGGAAAAGGCCAGGAGAGGGTTCTGGCTGTCAGGATGCAAATCCAGAATGCTTTTGAATTCCGCTATGTTGCATTTATATTAACAAAAATACAAAGCCATATTTGTGCAAAAAATATCAAAGAGCTGTTTTGTCAGGAATTTCATCTCACAAACTTCATTGCTTATATTATATTCTTTCTCTACATAATTTACAATATAATCTCAGCAGAATGCTTCCTGTATGAGGTAAGGAATTTATTTTTTAGTTTTATGGCACCAACGAAAGGAAAAAAGAAAGGTACATAGCTGTCATCAGATATTATTCCATGGCCTCCCAGTCTCATTGAACAGCAATAGAGTCTATTCATATGTTAACTATTTATATTGAAAGACTCCATCGTGTACAAACAAGAACTTTTGAATAAAGGAGGCTGAAAAATGTTATTTATATTTTGGCACCAAAATAACTGACATAATTTTTAAATATGAGAAATATCTCCACTATTACTGACATGAAAAGTGCAAACAAACTTCAGCTGGAAGGTTTAAATGCCGGACAAGTTCTGATTCTGATAGAGCAGGCTAAAATCAGCTTCAGCCTCCAGTTCACTAAAATAGCTTTTTGGTTAACTGGATAATAAAATTCAGTAATACACATGCACCAAAGTTAGTCTATTTATTTTAATAGTCAGTTCAGTTCAATATCTCCACATATTTTTTTTTTCAGTGTAAGGTGTATTGTTTAAATAAATGTTTTGCTACTACATTGAACAATTTTTAAATCGGACTTTTTGGAACAAAGAAAACACCTGAAAGGATTTTGTGAAATGCTCCATTGTCTGGGTATTCATGTTGAAAACATAAGCCAGGAAACAGGTAGCAGCTTCCTATTCAAATTGCTATTGCCAGACTTCAGACTTAGTATCCACAATGAAAAAGTGGAGACTCAGTTCATCCAGTTCACATCCCAGAACTTCTGCTTGCAGCGTTGAGGTCTGTAGTGCACGTTTTCCAGACTGAACCATTCCTATGGGCTCCCATGTGGACAAGAGTTCACCCTCTGTTTTTGTTTCAGGCA
Organism: Egretta garzetta; assembly: GCF_000687185.1. Taxonomy (NCBI): domain Eukaryota; kingdom Metazoa; phylum Chordata; class Aves; order Pelecaniformes; family Ardeidae; genus Egretta; species Egretta garzetta. The sequence continues at coordinate 3,532,823 of NW_009260600.1, forward strand.
CAGTGATAAGCAACAGGCGGTTTAGGTAACCTGCCATTTGCAGTCTTGATCTGAGCGGAGCCCAGTTCTTCCTCTGGAGTCATAATGATTATTTACCTTAAGGTGCTTTTCCTGAAATAGAATAGCTTGCATAGGCCAAATATATGTAATGCTTACTGCATTTAATGCATAGTAACTATCCTCCTTAAAAAAAAAATTACCCCAAGCTGAAAGCCCTCCTCATTTTAAAATAACACTAAGCTAGTTTACATAGAGACTTTACAATCACATTATTTTTCAATAACTTATTTTCATTGATCGGTCTAACAGTTTGACATGTTATTTATGGGCTACTGTGATGAATCACATCCGTTTCCAAGGTAAAGTAAGCAAATTCTCTGTTTATAGGATTAAAGTTGAAGGTCAAACTTTGATTATATTTTCTATTCTACTACAGCAATATAAAGCAAGGCCTTTAGACTTCAGAATTGGCAACCAGTCATATGAGATGCTTTTATACTTAAAAATTGACCACAAATCTTGAGTAAATCATAATTAACATCCAAGAGGCAGGAAACCTAGCAGATGACTGCAATAGACTTCAAGAAAAATGTATTTTGTGTTTTGAATATACATCTCAATATTTTTTTTTTACCTTGCAAAGAGGATTTATTTATTTTTAAACTGTTTTAAGAAAAGAGTTTATGTCTACCGGAGTGTGAGAGCTGGGAAAACACTAACCTTCAATGCTTATGGTGTCATGTGGTATTTATCTAACTCACTGGCCCACTGCTGTTGAACTTCTACCAGTGTATATTTATCAGTAAGCCATTGGCAGGTGCAAGTGAAATTTGCCGCGTCCAGAAATGTAATGTATAAACAACATTTAACCCCCTTTTTTAGCAACACATTATTAAAGTCTGAGTTGGGATCTCGGAGCTGCTGAAGCACTGGCAACCTTAAATTATAAAGGATGTTGTTGTGCAATGTAATAATGAAAAGTAATTACCCGAATGCCCTCCACTCCAACCACACACAATGCCCGGCACGCTCACATAGCCGAAGGGAGGGGGAGGGGACGGGGAAACCATTTCTGTTAAAAGATAAATGTGTGCCGAAGAGAATCTCATCCAAAATATCCCCACTAAATTATTTAACAAAGGAAGCATGAAAGGGAAGATTGTGAAGTGTATGATTTCAGTGAGCCGTGGAAAGGTTGCTTAGGAGGCTTCTTGTGATGCAACGCAAGGATTGTTGCATTTAGATTAGAGGTACTGACCTTGCTTCATCTCCCAGCTTTATAAACCTGTCTCTACTGTGCATGCTTTTTTTGTCTTGGAAGGATTTATGTCAAATCATTTGTTACCGCATACGTCGTAGTGCCAGGACTTTTTAAATCCTAGCTTGCAACTGCAGCCATCCTTTTAGGTCAGGATTACGGAATATTTTTGCAGCATCCAAGGGTAATAGGCAGGATTCTTCCTTCATACTGGAACTTTCCTTTAAAGAGGTCTGAATCATGAAATCATAGAATTGTTTAGGTTAGAAAAGACCTTTAAGATTAGTTTTTTGCACAGGGAGGCTTTGCTATGGGCAGACTCCCTCCCTTACAAGCATGGGAGGGGGAAGAAGCACCCATTCACACAAGAGCATCCCCAGTCCACAGGACTTTGTGGGGCTGCATCTGCCCAGGGACCTGTGCCAGAGCTAAAAGGGAAATGGCTGAACTGAAGAAGGAGGGGTTAGCACAGAAAGACAGAAACATAGGCCATGTCATGGCCCCATGAGGAAGGAGGGGGCACTAGAAATGTGTGAGGCTGTGCAAACTTTGCTGTCTGTAACTATTATTGACATGAATCTAGGGATCTCTCTAGTCTCAATTCTGGAACCCATAAAAGGAGGTACATAAGTGACCCAATCCAGGAATAGCCTCAGGAAGCACAAACTCTGAAACAGTTTATCTCAGAGACACAATTTGTGCCATAGCCCATACCTACAAAAAGCTGCATCCCTCTACGCAAATGACATAGCTGGAACAGCATGTTCACCATAAAGGCAGAAGAAGATTATATCTGTTTCCTTCCCTGAGCATTTGCTGCCTTAGACAGGGGCAAATTAACACCCCATAGGGAAGTCAAAAGTGAATTTTGTGGTAAGGGAGCAGCTGGACTCCACGCAGGTCCAGCCAACCACCTCCTGGATGCTTCCTGCCATCAGCTACACACTCAGTTTAGCAAGGCTTGACCCAGAGTTTATGCAGCTTGAACAAGATGCAAAAGGGGAGCCTTTGCTCTCTTTCATTCTCAGGCAGAGATATGGAGCATCACACACAGCCTTGTCCTTACTGAATGAAATTTTGCATTCTCTTTAGCTGTTTGCTCTTTAAGTTACCACACCACACCAGTTAAATTATTCCATCTTTGATTTAGCACACAAAAGCATTTCTCTTGTAAAGTAGGTCTTCAACTTTGAAGTGTAGTGCAACTAAAACTAAATACTACTAATCAGGAACTCAGTGCCTCAGCTATTACTCAAATGAGTTCTGTTGTCATGACTTAGGACCACTCACATGAGCAAGAATTTTCAGGACTGCACTCCATATTCATTAAGGAAAAGGCTGTTTTTTTCCCCAAGTTGCAAACAGCAGATGGATTACAACAGGACCCTTACGCAGCATAAAGGTGAGCAAATAGATAATGATTTACAGGATCAGAATCCTCCTGAACGCATGGCTTGCACTTCTCTGATTTCTGCTAACAAGGATTAAACTGTGCACAGTTTTCTTGTGTGCTGTGACTTTTGACAACAATAAAATGTTCCCTATTGCCATATGACACAGTCAAGTCCAGATGTGCTATTTTGGTTTGAGATGGTTAAACTTTTTTTGTTACTATGGAGATTATCTACTGAATGGTTTACTTACCGCCCCGAAGCTGTCATCGCATACTGTTTAATTTATAAAGCCGGTCCAAATCTCTGTGGAAAAAAAAGTCACCAATATTTCTCACAACTTTCTTTGATTTATTTTTCAGTGTCAGCCGAGACATAACATTTATTGTGATTCACCTTAGCATGATGACATTTCATTTTTCTTACTGAAGAAGATGTTCCTGAAAAAGGAGATCAAAATCTCCTTAGCCTTCTGGATATCACATAATAAATGAGGGGGTCTGTTTTTCCTCAGTGCCTCAATAGGAAGAAGTGTTTATGTTTCAGGACCAAGCCCCCACAGAATATTTACAAAATTTGTTGCGAGGTGTTGAGCCATAAATCTGAAGTTCGAAACCTACATCAAATACAAATGAAGACCTATAAAACACAGTGTAAAACAAAAAGTCAGAAGAAAAAAATGTAAATATTTTTAAGAATTATTGAAATCCTTAAGTGTCTTCCCCATAAATAACACATAAAATTTATTTTATCAAATGGACTTTGGTGCTAACAGTCTAAATATTATAAATGAATTAAATATTTTCATTGCAGTGTGCTAAAATAAAAAAGTCAAACATTCTAGGGTTGCTATAGATAGCCAACCAAAGCGCATTACACTCTTCCTTGAGTGAGAAAGAGGGAAAGAAAAAAAAGGGAAAGAGACTTAAAATAGCATCTGCTTTACATAAGAAATTGTTATCAGAAGCTAAAACCCTAAACTGAAAGTTACTTTGAATTTCATTATGGTAAATGAATATGAATTTATTTTATTAAGGAGAAAAATGCCCTCCAGAAAGTTCATGGAAAATAATCCACAGTAGGGTATGATAAAAAAAATAAGAGAAGCCAGGTGATCTTGCTATTTAGTAATGAGACTATAGTTCCTTAGAAAACAGCATCACCCTCACAATCATTTCATAATAACACTCACTTTATGTCATCCCATAATCTGTAAGGCATACTAGGATTTTATTGCCTCTGGAAAGACTAAGAAAAGCGTCCTGATATGTTTATATATAACTGATATTTGTTGAAACATACATATTTACTTTTGTGTATTTTCTTATTTACTAACATTAAGAAATTGATATTATTTAAATTTATGCTGAAACAGAGTACATATCATCTTATATTAAGCACTGTATGCGGAGGGAAACAGGGTCTTGGAGGCATTTCTATTCTGGGGCTCAGATCACTTCTCAAGTCATATGAAGGCAGATGTCATAGGGGTCATATAAAGGTCTCCAGTCTGATACCAGCTTTAAAGAGACCCGCTGTGGGAACACCCATGTCGGAAGATTGTTGGCTTTAAAAACATGTAGTCTAGCCTGACTGCTAGGACAGGAGGAGTTAGACAATATCAAGTTCTTACAGAAAAGTTGTCTAGGAAAAGCACTCTACAAAACAGACGTTGCATTGCTGCAGCCGTGTTTATGCACACAAGTGTGAGGTCTCACTGCCTCACATGCCTTAGAAGCATAAGGCTGTTTCATTTCCCTGACCTTATCTTTCCTTGGTAAGTCGTGCATCCGAAAACCTCCATCCCTCGCGTCTACTCAGAGTCATATTCCCCTCTTACTTCTTGCCTTCCCTCCCGCACACAGCATGACAAACAACTACCTATTCCCCTGGATTTTAGCCTAGTGACAGGGAAGCTTGCTAGCTGTGGCTTCACAGTACTGGCTGTTCGGTGGCTTTATGCAACGAAAATATTGCTGTGGATTTAGGGTATTTTTTTTTTACTGTGTGATTTTAGCCAGGCTATTCCCTGTTCCAGTTGCCAATGCCGGTGCTCAAACACATAAGCCACCATGGAGCAACAGAGAGGTGTGAAGGTGGGAATAAGAGGCTGGAAGAATGGAGGGGCAGGAACTTTTTACAGCAGCAGCAGCAGCAGCTTCAGTCAGTATCCCATTACAACCTCGTGTCTTCCTTGCACAGTACTTTGCTCAGGACTATATGCCTCCAGCTGCAGCTTCTATTTTTTTCCAGCTATTTCACAAGTAGACACTTAATTCTGCCTTTCTTTTCACCTGAAAGAAGGAGATTTAACACATCTGTTGGTCTTAACATGTTCTGTGGTTTGCCCACAGTTCAAAGGTTCATGTGGTGGCTGTCTTAACCACTGGCAAGGCAGCAATACAAAAGCTCTGCAGGGAGTGGAGGAGTTGTTTTTAATTGAATGAATATGTATTTCATTGTCCCAGATGATCCTGAGGTTCTGTATCAGGAGACAGTATCTAATGTGTCCAGAACACGTGTCCTGCTTCTGCCATGTAAGTGATGGGTCGGAGCTACCAAACGGGAACTGCCATGTGTGTGCTCCCCACCAGGACCGCACAGGTATGAACAGGGAAGCCCTGGGCACACTGGGTAGCTAGGGTAAACAGCCAAGTCAGGCTTGGAGCACTGATGGGTTAGGAGGATTACAACAATCCAGGAGGAGAAAATAGAAAATAAGCATTAGAAGACTATAATTAGAGCTTGAAAGTAGAAGAAGGGAACCAGTCAAGGGCTGAAATAGTGAGGCACTGATGGCAAAAGGAAGAAGGGATGACTGCTTGCAGGCGGGTGGTGGAAGGACTAGTGTGTGGGTGGCAGCGGAGCCCCCCCTGCAGCCGGTGGTGGCTCCACCAGGCAGCCAAGCCCAGCGGTGATGGACCCAAGGGGCTCCCCCAGTGGGGAGCAGCCCCTCCGCAAGCCTGGCTTGCTTTGTGAGCTCTCCAGCTCCCTGATCAGAGATCTGTGCACCTGACTCCCTTATGTGGTGCAGATGGACCCTAAAACTCTTTTACGTCACTCTGGGAATGAAATACAAATACATCCAGATTAAGGCTTGTTCCTACTGCCAGTGTGGGATAAAGCTTTACTTACTTTCCCCGATACGCGCACGCTCACACACCACAGATGCACACACCGTCCTTCCACCAGCTCAAGTTACCCTCATTTTATGCACTGAAAGCCAGGCTCATACGAGGTACCCTGTTGTAACCACGTATGCTTCATCACTCTGCCTCTGATCAACATATACCCTGCATGTTACTGGTGCCGCCATTTATGTCACAGCTGAATTTGGCCCAAAAATGTCATTACTGTTAGGATGGGGTTTTTTACATTCCATGTTTGTCCAAAGATCTTTTGTAACAGTATAAATCGCAGCCAAAGCTGAATGCTAATCTCATGAATTTTGAAAGCACAACAGGCAAAGTCAACCTCTGAATACATCCGAAACACAAGCACTTGGGATATAAACATTCACAGGAAATAACAAAGCAAGCCCTGCCATTTCTATAGTCGCATAATAGCACTAGTGCTGAACAGAGAACAATATCAGAGAACAAAAAGGTAGAGAGATTAAAAATATACCTGATTAAAAGGGACTCTTCATTTTGCCAAATGCTTGAGCTTTTGTCAGAAACGGAGAATTCCCTTCAATTATGTGGTTTGAAATTTATGGGGATAAAATCAACAGAAAGTGTAGGACATGATTCTCTGCAATGGGTGGCCAAGCAGTTATTTATCTGCAGTGCTGCGACAATGGAGATTTGGTTTCTATTTGCTAATGAGTGAATTACAAACCAGGGGGGGAGGGAAACCTGCAATGATCTCACTCGGGTGCACCTCAGTCTGCTGCCAAAACTGAGGAATACCTAAAACACAATTTATTTACAAACAGGTCCTTCCTTTTTGCACAGCTCATGCTGTTCCAAGTGAATGGCTGTGTCCTACTGATAAGTATGATGTCACATCTGCAGTCATCCTTCCTCCACTTAGTCACATGGTGAAATTGAAATTGCATCTAGACCAGTGCACACAAAACCAAACCTATTTCCAGAATTACACTGCAAAATTAAGAGTTTAATTGCTTGGCAAAGCAAGCTTCTCACTCTTTTATTTATTTGTCTTTTCAGTCAACATTCTCCTGCATGTAATCAAAAAAATATATCCAAACAATGATCACTCCTAGGAAACAGAACTGAAAAGCTGTGCCTGGTGACAAATTATAGTAAACAGGGAAAGGGGGTTCAGACAAAGTGGGAAAGATCATGTTTTCAGCTAATCTGACCATCGTATAACACACTTGGTAAATGTCAGAAATCCTGGTGCTCACAGTGTTCTATGTGGCCTGCCAAGCAAGGGATGGAGAAACACTGCCCAGAGTCCCAGAGCACTGTTCTAGCCTCAGAGCTGTCCTCCACCTGCACCATGCCAGGATCTGCGAAGGATGTCCGCTCGCTGCCTGGTGCACCCAGGAACACCAAACCCCGCTCCAGCCCTCTTCTTGCCTCTGTGTGCAGCACAAGACGCACCGGTTCCCAAGCATTGTGGGCCCAGCCTCAAGCACGGTGGCAGCTGAACAGCCCAATCCATAAATTAGCCTTTTGCAATGACAGGTGCAACAGGGCCTAATTCTCACTTCACTTACACCAGACTTGCCCCAGTAGACCTGCGTGGACTTTTGCTGAGCTGTTACTGATTTACCCTGATGTAATCAGGAAGCAGCTTTTCTCAGTTACCTTCCAAGTCAGGGGGTTGCCCTGGTAGAGCAATATGAGTAAGGGTGCATCAGCTGTCTGAGGGTGCATCAGCTGTCCACAGCAGAGCTAAACGCTACCCAATGTCATCTGTTTTGTATTCTTCCTGAGTCTTCCAACCATATTTTTAAAAGGATGCAAAAAAGTAGCATTACGAATTCATCCCTTCCAGCTGGTCTGTCCCTTTCTAACGCTCACCAGTCATGATCACAAACAGTTAGACATCATGGAGCACAAAGACAACACTGCCGAGGTTTACCTGGCTGATTTACAGGCAATGAAAGGTGGACATCGATGATCCCCCTCCACCTTGGTCCTTCATTATTCTCTCCTAGCACTAGCAGAGCTGCTAATAGGGCACGTTGGCACAGCGGGCTGTTTAATCGAGGTTCGCTGAGAAGCAGCTCAAAGTATATGTGTGGTGGGTGTCTGTGTGCATGTGTGTACACACAGGAGAGACTGAGAGAAAGATGGTTCTACAGAGGTAAGAATATGGAGCAGTTTGCTTTTACTTGAAACTGTGTTCTTCCCTCTGTGGGCTAAGATGTTGTTAGTTCTCCCAGTCCCTTTCTTTCTTGGCATAGCTGGCCATGGCAGCCTGGGGAATCCATAAAGATTTAGGGGACAAGAGGAGATGGTTGGACAAAGAATGAAATGTGCCGAAGAACTACTGGAAAAGATTGCTTCGTGAAATAAAAATGTATTACATCAAGATCCCCTGCCTTCTTTCTGATCAGTGCTTTTCATCATACCCATTTTTTTCTCTAACATGTTTATCATTCTCTTTCTTTTCTCTCCCATTTCTGTATTTTTTTTTCTGAGCTTTACCTCAGAAGACTTATCTATTCTGTGAAGTTTTAGCTAATTTTGCTGCACTTAAAGCTCACTTGCAGTGGTGCTCCTAGCACCAGTCACAACCAAACAAACCGAAATAGGAGGCAGGGTTTGGTGCTTATGAAAGAGACACCAAGCAGGGACCAGCTTTCTGGTTCCAGGTTTGAATAGTGTCTGGCACAACAGGGTTT
>NW_009260600.1:3541334-3543172 GCF_000687185.1 Egretta garzetta
CCAATTAATTATTCTCTAAAAGCCACTCCACTTGTCCATGACCACGCTGGAATCCATGAGCCGTATGGGGCTGGTCTTCAGCTAACGTGAGCAAAAATAATTCTTCTTTCATGATGACAAATTCATACCAGTAAAGGATGTTGCAGCCTGACTTTGTCCTAACTACAGATGATTGTGCTCAGATATTCCCCGCATTGGTAATTTAAGATTATCCTTATGAAGCAGTGGGTTCTGCTCTTTATATTCTGATATTCAATATCACATTCATTTTCTCAGCCCCAGAGTCCCACTACAAGGTATGTGCCATTCTGAAGTGTCATGGATGTAAGCAGGAATTTGTAACCAGGAATTCAAGCACTTCCCTGATGACACAAAAGAGGTTTAGAATGGGTATTAGTCCACACCAGAGTGGATGCATTCTGGAATCCACTGCATGCCCGTCTGGAGTGTCTTGGATACATTTTTCAAAGATTGAGACATATAAACAAAGCATAAGAAATAAGGTAAAAGACTAAGAAAAAAGCTTGCTGCTCACTGCAGTGTAAAAGCCGGGGTTGTATTAAATGGTAGAGATTTGTATTTTTGCCTTAAGAAACATTAAAATGGAGGAAATCAATTTAGTGCACTCCATGTTAATCTTTAAACATGTTTCTTTAAGAAATTTGGGCATCCAGAAAATAGGATTAAAGATATTAATCGTCTTTCTTCATTCCAGAAGCACAAATCTGTGCTGGAACTCAACAGTGTTTTGAACTGCACACGCACATAGTAGAGGGAGGCTATGACCCCCAAACTGTCACTGTCTCCTACTGGCCACCCCATGAGTACATCTGGCATCCACCTAGTATGAGACCCTCTATTTCAGAACAAAGAATGACCAGAATGATGCAAGCTATTTGTTTTATTAAGAATATCAGAAATTTAATATGAAAATAATAACTCAAAAGTGCATCACTTAGAAGAAACACAATTGTGGAGTAAACTGACATAGGAGAACAAAAGGAACATAGGGCTTAAAGGTGGGATAGGATTTGTTCTTCTAAAACTACTTGGATTGCCAGGTCAAGTTTATGAACTTTTAATCTGAAAATAACGTCTGAAGCCTGTGGAAAAGGAGGGTTGTTGGGAACTGGGGGAAGATCTTGCCTACATCGCTTGTTTGCCTGTTGGTTTGAATGATATGAGTTCAGAGGTGATAGGGCAGCAAACCCAGAAGACCTTATACAGGTTTTCTGAGATACCTTCTTCAACAGTGGTATCTCCTAATTCTGCCCTCAGCTCTTTGCCCCGACCGCATCTAATTAAGTGGCTGACGCAGACTAAACTGTTACCATTAAAATCAGGGATTTTTTGATGTAGTCACAACTTTGGTGCCTGATACGCAGAGATGAAAGACTAGCAAAATTAGCCCACCCAGCACTGTAAGAAGAAAGGTTTTAACATCCATTTAAAAAAAACCCCAACCAAGCCAGCAACCAAGCAAAACCCCACCAGCGCAGATTCTGTACTGATGCATACCACGAAATTGCTGCGCAATACTGCGGTGTGTGCTCTGGGTGCGTGAACGAGAGGCAGAGAGACTTCTTGGCCTTTGCCGTGTTATTCCCACACTGTTACAAGGGGCAAACTCAGGAGCTGTTAGACGTCGTCTCCCTGTAAGATGACTGTCACGCAAAAATGTGAACGTTACGAATTCACTGCTGTGAATTTTAAGCAGGGCGTCAATTTTCTGTAATTCATGAGCTTGGATGCTAGTCAGCCTTTTGAGTCATGCTGCGGGGAGCTGCTGCCGGGTGGTGGAACAGCTTGTGAAGAGGCAGGCGGCAGGGCTGAACCTG
>NW_009260600.1:3544383-3544762 GCF_000687185.1 Egretta garzetta
ACAACCAAAAAAAAAAAAAAAGTAACAAAACCAAACAAACAAACGCATACGAAGTCCAGCCAAACTAATACTGCCTGGGATGTGACTGTTGCTGGCTGCTCAAGGGATTTGGTTCTCCGTTCAGAAAAAAGAGAATTATGAGACTTACCTCTTCGACGCACGACTGCAGTTAGAGTGTTGGGATGCTCTAGATCCCCCTATATAAATGTATAGATGGATAAACACACATACATCTGTGCGGACAGATCAGATACACATTTTCGGCAGGTGCGTCTTCCCAATTTGTTTATCCAGACCGAGCTTTCTTTTCCCTAACTCTTTTTAAAGAAGGAAAGGGAACAAGCAGCCGGGCTGGCTTTTAACTTATTCTTATTCTTGA
>NW_009260600.1:3544959-3545341 GCF_000687185.1 Egretta garzetta
GGTTCACTTCTACTGTTCTTCCTTACTTTTTGCAGTCTTTTTCCGTTGTACTCGCCTTTCCCTCTCACAGGGTCACAATCCCCTTTGTAAGTGTGTGTTTTATCCCCCCCCTCCAGCTGTCCTTTTGTTGTTTTCTCTGACTAACCCGCAGAAATGAAACACATATGCAACTCTGTCTCCTCGCATTTTCAGATGTTTCTTTCACTATTGTCTGCTACAGCTCATTGAAAGTGCAAAGTGAAAACAGATGTATAAAAGATAAAAAATATAAACATACACGCACCAAGCCCATGGAGCAGAGAATAAATCTGGTAAATCCCATCAGAGAGAAAGAAAAAGAGAGGAGGAAAGACAGAGGGAAAAAGAAAGGGGAGAAGGGAAA
>NW_009260600.1:3545384-3545977 GCF_000687185.1 Egretta garzetta
AGAAAGAAAGAAAGAATGAAAGAAAGAAAGAAAGAAAGAAAGAAAGAAAGAAAGAAAGAAAGAAAGAAAAGGAAGAAGAAAGAGAAAGACAGAAAGAAAGAGAGAAAGAGAGGAAGAGAGAAAGAAGAAAAAAGAAGGAAAGAAAAAAAGAAAGAAGGAAAGAAAGAAAATAAATATTAATATATAATGTTCATCTCGGGTTCCTAATTAGCACAAAAGAGCATTTTTATGAGATTTGATCATTTCCCTCTGCCCGGACAAGAAGAAATCAATGGGGTAGGAATCTATAAATCAGCCATCATGTCAGGACAAATCAAAATAATGCTTCTATTATTTCAATCAATAAACCATTTTTATACCTAACATCTGATCTACACAATGTGTTTGTGTTGGAAATTTGCAGGGCCGCTTTGCACAAAAACAAACCATTAACATACATGTCAATCACATTTGAAACTGTTTGAAATGGCCGAAGATTTCAGCGCGGGGCTGACTTGAAAAATACCGGGAGAAGCGGAAATATACAGGGAGACGAGCCGGGCCGAGAACACTTCCGAAAGTTTGTCTCTTCTTTATTCTGCCCCCCGCTCCCC
>NW_009260600.1:3546179-3546813 GCF_000687185.1 Egretta garzetta
GGGCTGCCGAAGGAAAGAGCAGCTCGATGCTGACGGGTCCCCTCCCTTCGGGCTAGGTCTGCTCGGCGCCTCTGCCACTACCTGTCTGGAAACCCCTCCAGCCCCAGACAGGGACGAGGAAGGTGCCAGATGGGTTTCCCCTACATCTTGCTGTACAGTGCTTCGCCTTGCTTGTTTGCAAATCCAACAAATAATTCATGCCAAACAACCATTTAGAAACCATTTTCTTTGTTTCTTTGAAACCCTACTGTACAGCTCCATCTGTCTGATATAAATGAATAATCCTTCTTGATACCATTCCTAATCCATTTCTTTACAGTCGAATTGGAAAGGGGGGTGGAGGTGGGATTAATCATCTTTAAAAATGGAAACCCCCAAACAGCCACAGATCCGGCGTATTTATTGCTTCAAATTAAACAGATGTCCCCCCACCCACCCCCTCCCTTATGGTTGGATTTAGGACAAACAGGGGCATCTCTCAGAACCAAAATCCCATGCAAAATTCTTCAGAGTTTAGAGCCTGGATTCGTTTTTTTCAAAGCCTAAGTAGCATCAGGCATAACTCATATGTCTCAATCAATCCTTCATTAGACAAGAAGAGCAAGAGGAGGAGGAGGAGGAGGAGGAGAAGAAG
>NW_009260600.1:3547106-3547605 GCF_000687185.1 Egretta garzetta
AGGAGGAGAAGAAGAAGAAGAAGAAGAAGAAGAAGAAGAAGAAGAAGAAGAAGAAGAAGAAGAAGAAGAGGAAGAAGAAGAAGAAGAGGAAGAGAAAGAAGAAGAGGAAGAAGAGGAGGAAGAAGAAGAAGAGGAGGAGGAAGAAGAGGAGGAAGAAGAAGAAGAGGAGGAAGAAGAAGAAAAAGAAGAAGAAGAGGAAGAGGAAGAAGAAGAAGAGAGGAAGAAGATGAAGAAAAGCTAAGAGGAGGTTTAAGCCCTGGCGGAGGGGGCCAGTCCCGCGCTGCCCTGGATGTCCCCGCAGCGCTTCACCTCCCTCCCGTCCCCAGTCCCTCCCGGTTTGTTCCGTGTCGCCGCGTTACGGCGGGCACGGGGCGATCATCTGTAATTCATTGTTTGTTTGGGAGGGAGCGAGGGGGAGGGAGGGAGGAAAGGAGGGAGGGCGAGAGCGAGTAGCAACTGGAAAGGTTGAAGATTCCCCCCCCCCCCGGAATCATAAAAG
>NW_009260600.1:3548100-3548364 GCF_000687185.1 Egretta garzetta
AGTTTAAATTTCCTAATCGAATTGCTTCTTTCCCTCCCTGCAGTTTTCATAGATGTTTTATTTCCCGCCTCCCCTCCCGTTTCCAGATCAAACGGAAGCTTCCCTGTCGTCCCGGGGTGCTGATGGTGGGGGATCGGGATATTATTAGAAAGCCAGATTCCCACAGTCAAAAAGGAAGAGAAAGGGAAAAAAATGTCACGATTTGACGGGGCCGAGACCCTTCCGCAAAGCCTTGCGGGAGCCGGCGGACACGGGCGGGCAGCC
>NW_009260600.1:3548978-3549969 GCF_000687185.1 Egretta garzetta
TTATTATTATTATTATTTACTACTACTACTACTATTACTATCACTATTACTACTACTACCATTAAAATGCCGGGGCTGGGCTGTCCGGTTCCGAGCTGAGACTTAAACATTTCTTTCCGTTTCGTAATTTCAAACCGATTTAAGTGCTGGATCATCAGTTTCTCCCTTTGTCTGCCCCAGTTGTAAATAATGGCTTTGAGATTAGCTAATTACGGCGCATTAATCACTGATAGAAAGGAAATAAATCAAAGCCGGGTTCGGATTTTCAAACTCACTAGTAAGAGACGCGCATAGCAACTCTATCTGCAGCAGATAGGTGCTGTTTAAATTACTGAGGCTACAGAGTAAACCACATCCACGTCACTTTAAAAAATGAAGATTTTATTTATACATACCAGTTGTGCCGTTAAGTGGAGGTTTGGGGGAATTTTTTCAGTCTAGTTTTGTAAAAAAAAAAAAAAAAAGAGTTCTTACAGTGGTGCAGTCTGAAGCCAGCAACGTTGAAATGTCGAATTAACAAAACTCTTGTAATAAAAGCAGAATATGGAGGAGACAGAGAGGTGTAAAAGACAGAAAGAGAGAGGGAGAGATGCAGAGAAAAGTCTTGTCAAAAAGACCCACTACAGTATTTTTCCTGCGACTAGATTACAGAGAACTCTCTATAACAACGTTCATGTCAGATGCTGTGTTTTTAAGGATTTCACTAGCCCCTCACGTCCTTCCCGCCGTCCTCCCCACAGCACAGCGCATTCTGTAGTCACGTCCTCTCAGTATTTTGAAACATTTATCTTCGGGGGTGGGGGTTAGATAAGTACATGCCAGAAAGCAACAAGCCAGCTTCTAGGGGAAAAGACATCCCGTAGGTCTTCAAAAAAAGTAGAGCCTGCAGACGGAAATTCTGAGCCCCAGCCAGGACACCTAGAACCTGCCCCCCCCCCCCCCCCCAGCCAGCCACGGACACACGCATGGACACACACACACACGCACACAC